>NC_138146.1:33927623-34045123 GCF_964199315.1 Orbicella franksi
ACAATTGGGATCAAAAGAACTCTGACTATTGACAGTATCAATAACGTCTTTTCATTGCAGTTTGTGTGTTCACCCCGATGGTGTTACAGTAGCGTCAGGACAAGTCAAGGGGCACGGAAATGATGCAAAGGTTAGTATAGGCCAGATTTGGTAAAATTTCAAATTCTCCCTACTGGTGTCCACAATTTCTCAATAAATAGTCCGTTCTTATTATAACGTCACTTGTGCAAAGGTTTCTGGTAGTTGCAGTAAAGAATTTTGGTAGCTGTAGTTATCGCAGGAAATATAAAACGTGATCACGATGGGCAAAAAAAATTATTTCGGTGAAAAAGTCTTATTAAAACCTCTTGAGAGTATTCTGTTTTTTTTTTCAGAAATGCCAAGCGGAATTTTGAGGCTTATTCATACTGTACAACATTCTCGACAGTTGGTTCTAGTTTATGACCTTTATATGGATTCCGTAGCAATGCTGCATGTTCGGAAAACTCGTTAAGTCCAAACCAAAATAATTTCTGCAATGGCGCGACGTTTCTAAATAAAGATAGAATACTCTCAATAGGTCGAAATGATTTTTACGTTTTTATTTCTCCGTTTTCTCCTTAGTTTTAGTTTCGATTGAGTAGATATCAAACACTCAAGACAGTGATTGACCATTTTTCCAAACACCTCGAAGTTCGTCTAAAGTACTCCGCAACGCTACGGTTCATTTCTCGGGGTTTGGAAATGTGGTCAAGCACGGTCTTTCGTGTTTGTTACATAATATTATTTATAAACCTAAACTTCTTCAATCTTGTTCTAACTCTTTTTGTTTACCATCATGACAGCCACATATTAGAGTGTGGAATTCCAGCTCTTTAGAGACCATTTGTGTGATTGGTGTGGATTATTTTGAAGATGCAGTCTTCGCGCTGGCGTTCTCTAACAAGGTGAATAACACATCAGCTAATTAGCATAAATTGTTATTTGTTATCCGCCGGTAAAAAGCACTTTTACAAGAAATTCAAACCTCAATTAAGTTTTAATCCTGGTTTAGCGCTGGTTGGCTGTGGAGTAAACGGTGGGCTCGTGGTGGAAATTGAAGCTTTTGGACAGTCCATGTACATTATTATTAGCTATTATTTACCCACGAAACGCGGAAGAGCTCGGATGAACTCGCTATAGAGTATTCGTTCATCGAGATATTACTAGAATTGGGAATGAGGGTTTTATGTGGAGGGAGGAAAGCTGGATAACCCGGCGAAACATCCTTAGAGCAAGATCAAGAACCAACGACAAACACAAACCTTTTTTACTGTATGACGCCAGGTCTGGGATTCGACTGAACCCGAGCCACATGGTCTGGAGGCAAGCGCTCTCGCCACTGTGCCATTCGTGCTCTCCTAGTGTCAACATACGCTTAAGCGTCGTATGATGGGCTCACGCGGTGCCTCTAGTAACACTGTATTTTCTGTTTGTTTTCATCAGAGAAGCCAGGGAGAATATCTTGCATCAGTTGAGGACAATGAATATCACACCGTGACAGTGTGGGACTGGGCACGAAAGAAAAAAATCACCTCGGCCAGGGTACGATCTATCGACTGATTCGTGCATGCTTCAAACAATTTATTTTTTAAACTGGGGGATATAGTTAGGGAAATATACTTGCATACACTATATGTAGAATGGCTGGCTATTGCGTTATGTAACGTGTATAGACTAATCATGTCTGAATGAGAGGAGTGTCAATAGATAACAAACCAAGATTTTTTTTCTAATGTGACATACGTGTTAATGCTCATTTGCTATTCGTTGTTAGGGTAACATGAATCAAGTTTTGGCGGTGAGCTTCTCGCCGTTCGATAGCCGTCAGTTCGTCACGTGCGGTAAACAACATCAAGTGACATTTTGGGAATTAGAAGATAACAAACTCAAGCAGTCAAGGGGAAGAATGAGTGTAAGTTAAAGGCGTTTTTCTCTCTCGAAGTCTAAACCGGTGACGGAACTCTGGCTCTCAGCGAATTACTACCTCCATTAAGTAAGGATCCTAAGAATCTATGTATCGATGCCAGGTTTACCTCCGCTTTCTGTAGCGCTCCCAGAAAATAATAATGCGAGCCAACCCCGGCACCCTTTCAGCTTGCCCTAATATTTTATCAGTGCGCATCTCTATTGCTGGGTGGAGAAGGCACTGTGAAAGTTTTCAAAGGTGACTCGCTAAAGATCAGAACACTGACTCTGGCCAGCGCTCGAACCAGGACCACTCGATCCGGAGTCCTGTACGCCGCCATTGTATGCCACGTTTAAAATTTCCATTTTGCTTTAATAGTTCTCGTTTTAACCCTTTCCCATTCTGATCTAACAGAAAAACCACAGACCGAAGTATGTGTCGTGCATCGCATTCTCTTCAAATGGCGATGTAATCACTGGGGATACTGATGGCGCCATATGTGTTTGGCCAGAAGGTTTGTGTCCCAATTCCAGTTCTAAAGCCTTACTGAGCCTTGAGAGCGCGACTTTGTCAAAGAATGTCGTAAATTTGTTGACTCACGACAAACGCAAATGAAGAAACACGCAAGTTCTCTAAGCTAATCACTGGCTCAAAGAGTTCTAGAAAGACCACTGACAAAACGCTATTTTCGCAAGAGCAATTGTTATTTGTTATTATTTGTTATAACAACAACAACAACAATCTTTATTTCGTGCCCAGAAAAATAAACGATTTTAAAATGAAAAGTGGTTTTCTGAAGTCGATAAGAGGACTCACGGTATCAATGACAATCTTATTTTGTTTCATCACGTTTATCCTAACCTATGTTTACTTAACAATGTAACATGTTAAAGCAATTGGGCAGAAAATGTACTATCGTGTACCATTACGTGTCATTGCTTATCAAGTCATAATCTTTGAAAGCTTGTAGTTTTGAAACGTCTCTACTGGCTTCATAGTTCCTCATCTTACTAACAAATCTTTCAACAGAATCCAATCAAGTTGCTGAAGAGCTTGGGGTTAGGAACGCTCATGCAGTAAGTATGGGTCTTATTTTATCGATATTTTCCTAAGAACAGAGATCAGTGAAATTGAAGAACTAACACTACACTTGTTACTAGGGCTCAGTCTACGCTCTTCTTGTTCTACCAAACGGTGCGATACTCTCAGGGGGAGGTGGTGAGTCAACAGTGAGAGCCTGGAGTAGAGGACCGAAGTTAGTTCCCACAAACGTCGAGCTAAAGGTAAATGTAAAACAGCAACTGGTTATAAGCTACTTCGCTGAAACATGGGCTTAACGCGCCATGAATATGTAGTCTAAAGGGACGGTAAATCTACATGTACATGTCTTTCCAGGCTGGTTATTAACTCCGGTTTCTTATCATAAAACAAATACGAGTATTTCTGCTCTTTACAAATTTTAAAGAGCGCCTTGATTGATTATCTATTTTCATCGTAGATGCCGAGGGATGTGAGTGGAGTGCGATCTCTAGCTTTAGGGACTGTAGATCATCAGCAGCTTTATATTGGTACAGTCGATAACAACATCTGGTGTACATCACTTAACGCGGGCTCAGAGTCGCCTCTCGTGGGGGCTGGTGCCAAGCTTGTCAAGATTATGGAGGTCAGTGATCCATCACAAGAAGTTTGTAGTGGTAATCTTTATACAGTAATGGCTGACTATCGTGCACTGTATCAAAGTTGACAAGTGTGAAGATCTCGCTCTCTTTCCTTTTTTCCACCAGAATAAACGCACATGATTTGTTCCATGTATTCCTCTCATATCCTATCTTGCCTATCAGTGGGATTTTGCTGCGTTCTTTTGGTGAAAACGGTCCCAAAATTCTAACTACTTTCGCTCATATACGAAATGCACCTAGAAAACCAAGAGGAAGGTATTTTAGGAGATAATTCTTGTTAGTAGAGCTAATTGTCTTGCAGTGATTTTCCAAGACAAGGTTTCAAGTTTGAAAAGTCTGCGCGACCTTCTCAATTTGAGATCACAACCTCTGGCTCGAGCGTACGCAGTTCATGATAGCACCCCTTCGCTAACTTCAGTGCTCTAGTATGCAAATAACCGTTATACAAAACTGTACCATTTCTCAGATTTCCATTGATGCAACTGTCTTTTGGCTAAATTTGACCTTTCGAATTCACACTCACAGTGTTGCCCTTTGTTTTACATGCATGTTTTATTTTAGAATTTACGTTTCACTCGAGACTACTTTACACTACCAGAACACTGAATCAGTTGTCAGTTGAAAGTTTCGCTGATTTTTAATGTGACGCTAAATCACGTTTTGTAGGGTCATTGTCAAGATCTAAGAGGACTTGCAGCTCATCCCAGTACTCCCGTGTTTGCCACGGCCGGAAATGATAAGATAGTTCGATTGTGGAATGCCGCTGACCGACGTGTCGTGTGGACGAATAATAAGTTGGTAAGTCCATTTCACATAAACTTCACTTCTGTTGCAATTTCTGTGTGATTTCGTATTTTCCAACAAGCTCTTCGTCAACTATCACCCGAAACAAACCTCAAGATCACAGTGCAGACGTATTATTGGGGAGCGCAAGGCACTGGCATTATGAGCTCGCGCTCGTTCACCGAGCCGCCATGTTTGATTCAGGGTGGGCCGGGATAGGATAGCGTGAGAGAAAAGATTATCAGACAGTGAGAGAGAGAGAGCGATCTCAGGCTACACTTGCATCTAAGCCTGTCGACGGACTGGATTTATTTGAACTCGTCTATTAAAATATGCTACAATACACTTTACTGACTAATGGACCCTTGAATTGGAGTTTTTCTGTCATGTTGCAGGCATCAGCTCTGCAGGCGGCTGCTTTTCATCCTGATGGTAGCTCTGTGGCTGTTGGATTCAAAAAAGGAGGGTAAGAATCAAAGTACTCAGTAACTAAACTATAGGTAAAAGCCAAGTGGTCTATACAGCTGGAGCTTATCCCGATTTCTGTGGCACCAAGCGACTAAGAGTATTCTACTCCCCCTGGATGGGGTGCTAGTAAACTGGAGTTGAATTGGGTTACCCCCGCCATTAAATTCACCGTTACCTATTTAGACACCTTGGTGGAGGGAAGAACTGTGGGAGTTGTGTCTTGCCCAAGAACATAACACAATGGCCCCGGCCAGGGCTCAAACTGAGATCACTCGATCCGGAATCCACCGCACCTCTACTGACTAAACTATTGTAAACTTTAAAAGGGATTGATGAACGTTCGTACAAGATTGATGAAAATGATATCCAGATGGTGCAGTAAGCAAAGTAACGCCACCGTTGATGCAGTTAATTTCTTTCCTTTCAGGTGGATGCTGTTAAATGCAACGACTGGAGAGGCTATTCTTGTGCGAAAATCTGAACCTCCGGAGACAATATCAGAAATTCAATTCTCCCCAGGTAAACGGCCTATTGTCACTAAGCGATTCAATGTGTGAGCTTTTGTGTAGCTGAAACAGACCTAGTATACGTTTCCGTGTTTTGTTTCTAGATGGAAGTCACATAGCTCTTGGCTGCCACGACAACGATGTATACATATATGAACTACAAAATGGAGGAAAGTCGGTTTCTCTTAAAGCTCGTTGCAAGGTAATGCAGTAACCCATGTTTCCGTTAGTTGGTGTTGCTTTGTCCTTGTCTTGTGTTTTGGAGATAAGATGCACATCCATAATTTTGTTCTAAATCGTTGGGTTTTGCAGATTGATAGTTCTGCATATTGTTTTGAAACTTGGTCATTGCAAGTCTTAAATAGCGTGTGTAGCTCTTAATTTTCCGTTGTTTTCGCAGGGTCACACGAGTTCTGTGAGTCACTTAGACTGGTCCAAGGATGGAGAAAAACTTCAAAGCACATCTAGAGACTACGAATTACTATTCTGTAAGAGTCGTGTCTTGTTAACTTTACATATTGCCACAGAACATAGCAAAGATACTTCAGCGGTAGTGGAAACAAATAAACCGTTAACGAGTTGTACAAATGCTCGTAGAAAGAACACCCCAAGAAATTTTCATTATCATTATCCATTTTGTAGCAGTTGTCAGTGCTCTAGTAAGGTTGTTTTTAGTGCTGATATTTGGGTCGCGAGTCAAGAGGATATCGCTGCAAATGAAGAGACTCTAAAACAGTGTAAGGTAATCTAAAGGCTCGGCCTGATAACGACGAAAATGGCCGTACAGGAACTGTAAATTCGCAGTGAAACAGCAAACACATAAAGACGTAACAAACTGACACGATTAAAGCAATGTTCAGACTGTCAGAAGAAATTTAATTAACTATCCTTTTCATACGCAGGGAACCCCTTGCAGGGAGAACAGATAACCCAGGCAGAGAGCATGCGCAATACGGAGTGGGCCACACACAATTGTGTGTTGGGTTACCCTGTTATTGGTGAGTAGCATGTCAATACTACCCTAGTGATTGACCAAAGTATATACATCACTCGACGACTGCAATATTATTATCAATATTAGCCCAGTGACTCGGCGGAACAACTTTAGTTTCAGTTGCATTCGGATTCTTGTCCGTGAAAACTGTTTGAACCTGTGGTTTTAGCTCAGTACGTGTCTCTGAATCGACCAGCTCACGAGATAACGTCTTGGGTGGCCCTGTTGTTTCTAATTGGTAAAAAATGATCGGCCGAAATCGAGCGTAGAACGTAAGGAGGATTTGTCCCTCACGGCTCGTCACAGAAGAAAAGCGAGGATTTTATTCGTTCATTGCCGTTTTGCAAACCCATCTTTCTCTCTCTTTTCTCTCTCAGGAATCTGGCCAGATGGAGCAGACGGAACAGATGTGAACTCTGTGGACCGCGCGAAAGGAAAACAGTTAGTTGCAACCGGTGATGACTTCGGCAACGTAAATCTGTACAGATATCCCTGTGTCAGTGAAAAGGTGCGTAGTTACTTACGCTTATTCTCCTATTTTGTTCGTTGTCAAGTCTTCTTACCGCTGTCTGTGTGTTAGGTGGAAAAACCATGTAGACTGTATAGAACCTATAGACATTTAATATAGACTACCAGGCCGGGCGAACATGCAGGGCCTCAAAAAAGCCGATTGTAAGACTGGTCTTCCTTTGTGCTCAAATCTGACATATGCCTTCTGAGAGTCACTTTATTTTTACTTGACTGACTGATTGCCACCAATTTTTGAAACTAAACGATGGCCAAATGAATTTGTACTCTTTGCCCGTGATCCAATTTGTAGATCACTGTGGTCCGCAGCTCTGCTAACAAGTTTGATATTTAATTTGTTTGTTTGCTTGCTTGTTTTCAGGCCGAGCCCAAAATTGTGCAGGGTCACAGTGCGCATGTCATGAATGTACGGTTCCTTTCCGATGACACCCGACTCATCTCCGTAGGCGGTCGGGATGCGAGTACCATGCAATGGAAAATCGTGAATTCCGCGTAATCAGGATCGTGGTACCGCGCAAATCACGGTTATTTAAGACAATAAAGCTGCTGTATAAAGTATTTTTAATTAATTAATGGCAAAGGGAGTGTGTTATGACTCACACGAAATACGTAAAATTCCCGTTCATGAAAAAGTAGTATTCTCCTTTTAAATTGGCAATATGAAATATATTTTGTCTGGGGACTCTTTAGCAAGGTTTTTCGCTGTCTGATAGTTCACGCAGTCTCAAATGTAAGGTATGCCCCAGGGACGGGCGATCAAGTAGCTGTTCCGGGAATTCGTTTCTGGAGAACGTTACGCTTCATTAGAACACTGGGTTTGAGAAGCCTCGTGCTGAGGTCTATTGTTTTAGGCTGAATTTTAATATATCGAAATTGGTCTATTGGTGGTATGCTGAGGGAGAAGATCATAGAGGCTTGAACTGCTTATGGCGAGATATCGCCCTCATCAGCCGTTGACAGGAACTATTGTAGTTTCGGCCGTTAGTGACAGACAAACTAGTGTCTATTATTAACATTTTGCGCCTTCGCAGTACACAGTATATCGTACTAAAATAACAGTGGGGCAAATGTTAGAGGTAGTTCCTTGCGTGAGAGGCTATTTTGACGTTTCGTTCATAATCCTCTAGCTTGTACTCACACAACAAAACAATTGTACAGACACACTGGTATGTCCAGTTTGTATACATCCACAATAAAATCGTAATTCAATGTTCCATGTGAGGGTTTTATTGTGTTAATTTTCTTTAATATCATCAAATATAAAAAAGGGTATAGCTCATGAAGATAGAAATCTATAACCTGATGGGCATAAAAGCAATCATGTTCAAACGATTGTTTGTAAGTTGTCTTTCCCGTTACGAGCCAAAATAGCTTCAAAATGAAGGCTGGAATAACCAGCGTGTGTAAGGGAGCAGGATTTTAAAAGAAATGGGTTGATGGCGTGGTTACAGTATTGTTACCATGTATCGGATCTAGATACATTAGGCGCTCTTGGTTCAGAGTCGCCATCCCACAGCACTCACCGAGTAGGGTGAAAAAAGCTCAAAAGCTTACACGTTCAATTAGTATAGATTTTGCTCAACCAGAGTTGGAGTTCACCCCTGAAAACTTCACCATTTTGCTACGAGTCGAAGAAAAACACGTTAAAAAACTGCCCACTGACAAAGATAAGGTTGCTGCGCGTATGGAATCTAACATCCTTGGCAAATGTAGTAACGCCTACAATACCGATACTGGTCTTGATATCAACGTCCCATACAAATGTTTTTATAGGTGCACTCGCCTATTTTAATGTTTAACTCTTTCATAGAGATTATGCCGGCTAGACACACCTTCCGTGGTCATTGCTATTGTTCGACGACATCGGCCTTTTTTGTGAGAAAAACAAAGGGTTGAAAGAGCCTACCAGTTAGCTGATCAACCGAGCGCGAGATTTGAAATTGTCTTAGGACCGATTTACACGGTACGACTTTGACGCATGCGACAAACTTACGACAGGCCTACGACATGACTTAGGACCATTTACACGCGCACGACATTTTCACTCACAAAACTTAATATGCAAAGGTTTGCACCGGGATTTACGGAGCTAAAGTTCTAAAAAACGGTAAACAAATATTTTAGCTGTCCTGCGCTTTGAAAAACCTTTCTAACGAGATGTTTTTCGCTTTAATCCGTTCAGTACTTTTCGAGAAACGACTTGATGTGAATCAGTCAACAACTTCGTCCGCCATTTTGGCGGAAGAAAACTTCTCTTTCGTCCCCTACTCAGTAGAAATTTGTCACAAAATACGTCATTTTCTATCGATTTCGGCTACGACAGTCACAGCGTTTTAAAACATGTTTTAAAATCCTACGACAATCTTTTGACGCACACAACAGTCGTATAAGCGAGTTGTAGGTTTGATTTACACGATACAATTCATGTCGTAGGCCTGTCGTAAACTTGTCGCATGCGACAAAGTCGTATTGTGTAAATCGGTCCTTAGATGATCGAAACAACAAACGCCATTCTCTCTGGTGGAGGGTAAGTGAAATTGTTGTCAAAGACAATGACTACCTACCGGGTCACGGAGGGGGATATTTGTTCTAGCGCATATTTTCCGGAGGAAGTTGGGGCTCAAATTACTTGCCATTTCGAAACAAACGCTACCAGAGGGGTGGCAGACTGGTTCTAAAACTCATTCCTGACTTTTATTATTGTTGCTCAGGCCAAACAAGTAACAACTTGATTAAGGTGACTCCCAATAGTTTTACTATCGCACGCGCGCTGAGGACGAAAGCTCAAGTAATTTGCGCGCGCTCGAAGGAAAACGGCAGTGTTTTTGGATATTTTCTGACGTCAGCATGAGCACAAAAAGCAAAACTGACGGTGGATTTTCTCGCGTTTCCTTCGGTGAAATTCCGTAAAATTTGGCAGATTGGTAGTAAATATTTTACTTCAGTCGGAGCTCGTTTTTCAGGGAAATCTATAAGACCAGATTTTTTACAGCGGTAAAAGACATAAATTTGAAAAAATCGAAAAAACCGCCTTTACAAACCCTACTTTTTTCGTGTTTAAAATTCGTATCTCGCAGGAAGCGATGTGCTGTAAAAATTTTGGAAGATTTCACCGAAGAAAATTCAAGAAAACCCCAAATAAAGCCACACAAACAGTAAAAAACACATTTGTTTGGACATTTATAATTCAAGACTAAAGCCCAAAATTTTAACAGAGATGATAGCAACACTATTTAATCATTCGTTATTACATGTAATAAGTTTGAAAGGACTGGGTGTGAAAGCGAATGCAAAAACAGCATTCAAAACATAACACTTGCGCTCGCAACGCCATAAATGATTACCCTATGGAGTCACCTTAATCCGCGGGCGTTTTGTATAGGTAATCATACGGTTTCGAGTTCAATTTGGAATTAATTTGCACGAGTGAGTTTTTCAAAAAGCTGAAATTGCACGAGCCGCTTCGGCGAGTGCAATTTCAGCTTTTTGAAAAACTCACAAGTGCAAATTAACTCCAAATTGAACGAGAAAAACCGTATGATTACTTATTAATAATATAAACATGAAAAAATTCGCGCGGAGGAAGTGCCGGAAGATCTTTCTCGAAGCCATTTTTTCTCATTCGAGAAAACTTTTTTCAAAGTTTCAGCACAAAATTTTCATCATCATTTTACATGATATCATTTTCTTAGAAAAGTTGCTATTTTCTTACAGTCAATCATAATCCAGAATTTCGATGTGTAATTTGCACTGGTGTTACACTTTTTGCACTGATGTTACACTTTTTGCACTGGTGTTACACTTGAACTGCACTGCTCTTAGCCAATCAGCATCGAGTAATTTTTTAATGTGTATTATTACGAAATTTAAACCTCACGCACCTTTGTGCGTACCAAGCATTTTTAACTCACTCACCTTTTGCACGCGCTTTTTTGCCACGATCGCCCTAACCAAGCAGTCAGAAACTCACTCCGCTACTTTTGCAACATTCAAAATCACTCACTTTCGCGCTTTTGTGGCTCGAGCCAAACAATTCTAAACTCACATGTTCCGCGACTCATTCAATAAATTTAAATTTGCACACTTTCGCGCGAGCCCAACAGGTTTTTAAACCCTTTCCCGCGACTTATTTAAAATTCATAACACAATTGTGGCGCAAGCCAAACAATTATAAAACTCGTACCGCGACTAATTGAAAATTCGAAATCAAGAATTTTCGCGCGAGCCAAACAGTTTTGTAATCACAAACTCATTCCTCGACTTATTCAGCATTCAAAAAAGAAAAAAACATCCTTCACGTGTTTCAAGTGTGCTTATAAGCGGAGCGGACTATTTTTAGTAAAATAAGAAAACTAACCTTTTAGTGGACTATAACGTCAATTGCCTTTGAAATTCGCGCTTGGTCAACGTCATTGTTCCCTTGTTTTATCGTGAATGGTCTACTTAACAAATTGACGTCAGTTTTTTATGCGTCTGTCCTCTTATTGATAACAAATTGCGTCATAACATTGTCAAACTGGCTGTGGAACCACGAGCCGCAGGCGTGTGGTTCCGCAGTTAACTTTGACAACGTTATGACGAGATTTATCATCAATAAGAGGACGGACACATAAAAACTGACGTCGATTTGTTTTTTACAATAACAAGACCCCAAAATGGTCAAATGCCGGGAATAAATGAGGGGAAAAGACGCCGTAAACTTGCCGTAAACAAAGATAAGTGAATTTTATTCAGAATGATGCAAACATGGTCGATAGTTCTTCTCGCTTTTTCATTGGCTACTTAAAGAAGTCCATAACATTTCATTGGTTAAAAAGTTGACAGTTTGACAGCTGAAAGTTGAACTTGAAAGCTTGCATGAACTAAAATTTTATCTGTCTGTACTCTTATTGATGATAAAAATGAGCCAATCAGCGCGCGGAAAAATAGACAGTTATTGTAAAATAAGTATTTGTAATGCTAATATAAATTCATAGTTAGTATAGAAGCGTGTCTTAGTTTCCTTTCGTTGACATCCGAAGTTCATTCAGCTGGTTAGCAATTGGTCGAAAATGTTTTCAAAGTTTAAGGTAGAAAAGCCGTCGCATGTCCTCAACAAACGCTGTCCGAGACATTTTGAGGAGGAGAAGTTAGCCAATATACTCTCCCTTCCACTTGTTGAGGCCTACGACCAACAAATTCGTTTCATGCGCGCAGAAATCGAGCGGCTAAAGGCGAAAGAATCCATTGACCAGGCCATCATACAATCCCAGGTAACGGAACTGACACTCGCTAGAGCCGAAGCGTTCCAGTTACGACAGGAGATCCAGCTTCTTCGAGACGAAGTGGCATGTAGTCGTCTGCAAGTGGATCCCGTTAAAAACAGAGTCAAGTTCAACGTGACCAGAAAAACGTTCTGGGAATTGGGGAAGTCTGCAAGGTCGTTTAAAAGGAAAAAGATTGGCGAGTTCTTTCGAAATGCAGCAGAAAAAAAATTACCTGCGGAATTCAAACCAACTGAAGTACGTCTCGGTAACTTCTGATGTTATTTTCTTATTATTTTACGGCTCGTTCACAATCACTTACAACTTTTCAAATTGTTTATCAAGTATCTATACTGAAACACCACATCTTGCTATACACAGCTTAAATTCGACGTTAGCGGGAAGGAGCTGGTCATTCCACTTTCATCGAATCCTCAACCAGAACATGACGATGACGATGATGGATATACTCGTGAAATTGTCCAGCGTATTCTGGCGGCAAAAGATGACGGGCTGGTGAGCGACAAAGCATACCACGAAATCCGGATGGCCCTCCCTGAGCACGTTCGTGCACAAGTACCCCCGCTTTCTTCTTTGCTAGAAGAGAGAAAAAAACAAAATGGAGAAATCAACATTAGTACTATTCCGGAGTTAAACACCTTAGCGAGGCCTTAATAATAAGTGCATTTGAGCTCAAAACATTGACTTTAACATTGGAACAATCAGGTTTTTAAAACCCACGGCTTTTTTGAAAAAAATAGTAATACTAAGACAATTATTTTACAAAACAACAGAAAAAAAGATTCACGAATTGATTACACAACAACAAACGGTAATTAGCTTAAGAAGGCCTTTGTCCACTGAATGCGCGAGACCTAACAATGGCTAAGGCCCAGGTCAAACGCCGTACTTCACATGAGCCGAACCCAATTCAACCAATTAGACTCATGTGAAGTTCGGCGTTTGACCCAATTAAGTTCGACTGATTTTATTTGGAGCGGCTGAGGCGTTCTTCACACCTGGCCAGCCGTGAAGAACGCGTGAAGACCGACTTTGGGTCAAACGGCGATCTTCACATGAGTCGAACCAAACGCGTAATCATAATAATACGCATAATAATTTTGACCTTACCTTGAAAAACCACTAAACAGGATCGCTTTTGTTATTTATTTGGTGTAGCAGATCGGTTTGACTGAATTAAGTTCGACGTTTGACTCAAACAGGCGTTCTTTTAATTATTTGAGTCGACCCAAACTGTCATTGGGTTCGGCTCATGTGAAGTACGGCGTTTGACCTGGGCCTAAGATTCGAAGACACATATTAAGGAGGGAGAAGAAAAACAATTCAAGTACAAAAGATCTGTTGCCGTTGTTGCTTTTGTTGTTGTTGTTTTTTTTAAGATTAAAAGACAGAACAACTGAGACCGCGCTCGGCACGAATGGTATACGTCTTAGGCGTGCTGCCGATTTCTCGAGGCAAACAATTTGTTACTCCCTTTCCAGTGGTTTTACAAGTAAAACAGTTCAGTTAAGGCTTTTTTTTTTTCTTTTTAGTTACTTTTTTCTTTCGGTTGTGTGCGCCGCTTTTTTTTCACCGCGCGCCATGTTAAAAAAAGAAAACAAAAGGTGTGATATAATCACACCTTTTTGAAGACACAGTATCCCAGAAAGCAAAGTTTGAAACCTGTGAGCTGATTTTTTTTTTTTTTTCGGAAAATTGTCTAGCGGCAAAATTCCTAAATCAAACACGTCACTGCGGACGGAAAAAATTGGTCGTGGAGAAGTAGATTGTAATAGCGGGGCGACCTCTCGGTTGGGCGCCGCTATTCCCGTCCCCTCTCCCGTGCGCCTTGCTCTCACAACGCGATAAAAATGCTGAAAATTCTGAGTTTATTCTTTGGGAAAGCCGAGGTGGCTGGTTGACTCGTCCGCAAACGTCTCCGAGTCTCCGACGTGAGCGAGAGTCGAATGAGGGCAAGTGTAAAGCAGGGATTGATGGGAAGGGAGAAGCAACTGTCCTCCTTCCCACAACCCACCGCTCTCCCACGCTTCTTCGTTAATATTTACTGAGGGACGAGTCAGAGGTGGCTGGTGCAGCCTCGTGTAAAACACTCATCGCTTTATGTACAAAGGAAATACATTACTCTACATACAGGGTGAACTATTCAAACAACAGACCAATACTCTTGCGTGTTCATCTCATTTATTTCCAGACGTGCACCTCCTCCATAGTCTTCTTAAATAGGTTTCCAGTTTCGTGCAACGACATCTAACCTAGCAGTTACTGTAGTGGAATTTTTTTTATTTTTTTTCCTCTGATATTCTTCTCAAATAGTCAGACCTGCGCATAATTAAAAATATGATTTTGTTTCCTTTCGAAAAAATTCGGCAGCCGTCCTGATATTCTTCTTAAATAGTCAGGTTTAATTCATATTTTATGTACATATTTTGTAGTTGAAAAATTAAGGAAAACTTCTGTTCTAACGTCCGGTAGCAATAGACATTTTAAAAGCACAACAGTAAATGTTATGTGGTAATCCGTTTCGTTCCCACCTGTCCTCTCGTACCCCACCCCTATTTCCAAAAGCGTTGGTTTGGCGTTCGAGAGCATTATTCAAGTCAGTGTTCTCGGGTATTTGACGCATGTTGTTTCTTCTTATGTGAGCATACTCCTAATCATGTAGTTCAAGATGCCTCCATGTTTGAAGTACGCCAATTCCACATCTGTGTCAAAACGAACTTTCACTTTGAAGGTGCGCCCACCATCCAACTAAAAAATAAAACAACTCCATCAATCAATAAAATCAATTAATCAACCAATTAATCAACCAATTAATTAAACCGTCCCTCAGTCAGTCAGTCAGTCAGTCAGTCAGTCAGTCAGTCAGTCAGTCAGTCAGTCAGTCAGTCAGTCAGTCAGTCAGTCAGTCAGTCAGTCAGTCAGTCAGTCAGTCAGTCAGTCAGTCAGTCAGTCAGTCAGTCAGTCAGTCAGTCAGTCAGTCAGTCAGTCAGTCAGTCAGTCAGTCAGTCAGTCAGTCAGTCAGTCAGTCAGTCAGTCCGTCCGTCAGTCCGTCAGTCTGACCAATCGATCACTATACGGCGATTACATCAATACACAAAACCATGAGCCTTCTCTCTTCTGGTGTTGTAATTCCATCATATGACCGCCATATGTTGCTGCGTATCGTTAAGCCCTTTCTCGGGCAACGATTCCTTTCTACCAAAGACTATGTGTATCTTTCAGTTCACAACCTGTGCAGTCTTGGCCTATTCTTTCCTATCCAAATTTAACATCACATGTTTTTTTGCCTGCTGTTTCTGCTAGTTGAGAGAGCTAGAAGGCTTGCTTTTCTACCTTAACATCCACTGTTTGTCCAGTTTTCAGGTCTTCCGGCACCTCAATGGTGTAGCTTTCTTTTCCAGTGAGTCCCAGGCTCTCTGCGTTTTCGCCGGGAAGATATTCAAGAGGCATGATACCCATTCCTACCAAATTGCTCCGGTGAATTCGTTCAAAACTCTCCGATATCACCGCCTTGACGCCCTGAACAGAAAACACACAGTTGAAGAATTAGCAAGAAGTAAAAGAACATTGAAGAAAACCCGGTGACCTTATTGTTACTGCGCTGTGCTTCAGCGGCCTTCATAAGTAGACTCTAACCCTAATTCCTTTATCTATCATTTCACACACCTGCATCCAAGGCCCCTTTGCCGCCCAGTCACGTGACGATCCTGACCCATAATCCTTGCCGGCCAGGATGATAAGCTGTCGTCCTTCTTGGCGGTAACGTTCAGCTGCATCAAATACATCCATCTGCAGAATACAGACAACAGTATAAACAGCAATGCAGGAAACGGTAGAATAACCCGCTGAATTCCCATGCAGCCAACACCTGCGTTAAATTTGTAAACACAGGACTTTTCTTTCACGAATTTTAAAGCCCCTCTCATAGCGCACGCAAAACAAATTCTTGCAGTAGACGAGACGGGCTCCAGTAATGAGAGATTAACGAATTTTGACACTGAACAATGACAAAAATTAGTAGTAAGAATTCAATAAGAATGCAGGTTAAACGGTATTCGAGCATTGACCCGGGTTGGTTGAAATATGGAAGAAGCAATTCACCGGATAAATCACTATCCAACGGATAGCGTGGTTTGTTTTGTTAACACTTATCCGGCGGATAGCGTCATCCTCAAACAACTTCGAACAACTGGGGCCTTGAACAGTTTAGCCAACTTCTCAAGACTTCCAGAAGTCCAAGTGTGCCACTATCACCAAATTGATAAGACACAAATAACTAATAAACAGTTTATCATCATACCGTATCTCCAGAAGGAATGTGAACAGTTTTAGGAGCAGCTTTTCCGATGAATTTGTTGACCAGTCTTATGTTGGCAAATGTTCCACGTGCCATTACAGCATCGTTTCCTCGGCGGGAACCATATGAATTGAACTCACGAGGAGCAAGCCTGAAAAGACATTGAAAGCCAACATTCACTCCATGTACTCACGCTTAACAGTGAGATCATGGTCGGTATTCTCACCTAACTAAAATCGGAGTCTGATAGACTTTGATACATTGTATTAATTCCGAAAGTAACGGCCCCTCGAAAGAAACGCTCCCCCGAAAGTAACGGCTCGAATACTTATACAATAAAATAATATCACTGTGACTGCAAAGATTACTGGACAATCCAGAAAGCACATGTAAAGTACCGGCTACCCGAAAGTAGCGGCCTCTTTTCCCTGCTAAAGACGAAATTTCGGAATACTGGTAATTCAGTTGTTTTTAAACTTACATCAAGATACACGACGACAGAATAGAGAGCGAACGCGGTCAACCTCTCGCAAAAGTGTGATGCGAGCCCAGACTGAGCGAACTTGAGTGGGAGTGAAACCTCCCGCTACCCCCTCGTATTAAGGCTTCAAACACTACTGGCCAAACTAAACAGCGAAATCAAACGTTCATGACTGTTTTAACAGACGAAGAATACACAAAACTCAACAAACATACCCTCTTCCAGCCAGATAACGTGCAGCAGGACTGGTGCGTGAAATGCTGCCAGCAGGAGAGATGTGATCAGTTGTCACAGAGTCGCCCAAGTTCAACAGTACAGCGGCATTTCTGATACTTTCACGGCTCGGCAGCTCCTTAGCCTGTTCGTAAAATTATAAAGAAGGGAGTTTCCACTGAAATTGTGTGCTTACTTATTGTGAAAACTTCGCTGTGCACCACACTGCCTTTGAACATTTAAAATCAATTGTGGCTCAAATAAGGTCGTCAGTCATGAGAGAAACGATACCAAGATTTTTTCCAGGATTGGTAAAAATCATTTTCTCTTGTAAAAACGTAACTGCCAAAATTCAAGTGCTACGGAAACAATTCTCGTTATCATTATCAAAGTCTGTAGAAAGTTAAAATAAATAAGGATTTTCAGACTTTTTCCTGACTTCTGATTTACGAGTTCTTTAATCAGATACCTTGTACCTTGAAAGTTGTCACATCAGAACAGTACCACAAGAAAGCAAACCAAGTTCATATTATTAAGTTATAAATTCTCACCATTGTCTCAAAGAAAGGTGGATGTTTTATGTAAGTTGATTTCTCATCCCAAGGGTACAACAAACTGTTTGGTGCCTCCAGTGAGTTCCACCGAGGATTACCACTCTAAAACAAATGGAAATTTACTCTGTTAGAGCACTTTTCACCTCTGTACAAAGTAGAGTTCGTATTTAATTGGTTTTGGTTTTGCATTTGCATTACATGTCTCACGCTAAGCGATAGGCTAAAAAACTTGCGCCACTTTGTCATTTAATCAGAAGTAAAACCAAACCCAATCATAAATCGCTCTCACAAGTTTTCCCGCGCTTCGTGTCGGCTACACGTACATGTAATTGCTTCGAGTTTTGATTGAACTGCACTAATGAGGTCATTTCTAATGACAGTTGTGTAACCAAAAATAACATGAGCTTTCTAGTTATCACAGAATGCTCACTGGAAAGATCAGAGCTCTTTCAGATAATTTAACAGTCCACGAGGTCAGGAACAGTCGCAAAAATCATATCACAATTCATTGTTGATTTTGCTGAACGATCAAATGACCAAGATAACAAGTTCGTTCTTGCTGGCTAAACTAAAAGCATTTTGAAACAAAGCAAAGTCAGGGCAAACATACATATATTCGCATGTTCTCTAGTGATCTGTACTGCAGCAATGAAAGCTGCTCTGACAACACGACTTAAGACAAAATTGGTAGAATTCATAGAAGTCTTCTTACCGTTACTTTGGCATAGACCTCTTTGAACATGGCAGGAATAACATACTGTCTCTCAACCACCTGTGGATAATATTAAAATGAACAATGGAATTTGTCATCAGCAAGAAAACAAAAAGGTTTAGAGACTTTCGATTTAGCTGCTTTAAAAAGGTGAGAACTGAAACTCTAGCTGGAAGAACATTCAACTACAAAAAAGTGATTCAAGTTATTTGGATGAGATCCAAAAATCACGTAGCCTGTGAACAGGCTCCGGCTGCAAGGGTTTGACTGCAGTTGGAAGGGCCAAGGAACTGGCTGAGGGTGAAGTGGCCGAGGGGGCAGAAAATCTTGTAAAAATCATGCCTTGCATTTCTCTGAGTGCTAGCTTTTTGTAACAAGTACTAGTTGCAGTTACAATTACGACTCTACAAATTAGGTTTTGAAAAGACGCTGACATGTACTAGCAAAAGCATTCCTTCCCAAATTCCTGGAAAATGAGCATTGTGGAAACAAATATCACATGCAATGCTTACCTGGAGTTCTTCCCTTGTTGGCCAAATGTCCCTAAGGAAAACTTCTTTTCCATCCTTGGAAATACCTGAAGTATGCAACAGAAATCCCTTACCATTTGTTCTATTACATGTGTAAATCAAATACATAAAAATTCCAGAATCCAGAACTGGGAAATTTCTATTGTATAGCTGTTTAAATTACACTTTTTGGACACTGACTTACGAAAAAGCAAAATGTTATGATACATGTAGCATTTAAACTTTTTTAAAAATTACCATAACTTTAAATTCAAGGAATGTTTCAGGAGTCAGTACTTTAAAGATAATTTTCTCAGAGTTTACCCCTGGAAGAAAACTGTAAAACTGCAGGGGTTTTGCAGGAATTCTAGGAGCAGTACAAACCCTGCAAACGTAACACAGAGTGGTATGGTGTTACTGTGATTATATTGGCTTACCAAGTGGCTCCTTCTCAAAGTCAATGAGCACTGTGCCAGCAATGGCATAAGCAATCACCAGGGGAGGGGAGGCAAGGTAATTGGCTCTTGTTAGCGGATGGATCCGTCCCTCAAAGTTTCTGTTTCCTGACAAGACACCCACAGCAACGAGGTCACCCTGAAAAGTAACAGACAGACAGTCAAAGATGAATTGCAACACAACATTGACACCAAAATAATTAATCCTTCACAGGTCTTATCTTTTTGACTAGAACAATAACACTGTATTTATAATTCAAAACTCATGCAACGGTTTTCAACAGAATTGATTTACCTTTTCTATTGCTTCTGATACTGGTTCAGACAAAGGTCCAGAGTTGCCAATACATGTCATACAACCATAGCCTACAACATTAAACCTACAGTAACACAAATAGAAAACAATCACATTAAAGGTACTGAACACGTTATCTCTGTGCAACAGAGCACTACTAACAAATCGGGAAATCACAACAGAATCTAGCGCAATGCGACAAATTTCATAAGAATTGATACAAAGCAGGAAGCACAGTGGCCTAATGGTTTTGTGTCGAAGTTCAAATCTGGTCCATGTGGTGTAACTTATTATTTAGCAGTACACTACAATACTGAATGAAGCCTTTCCTAGGGCTTTCATTAACGTTTTCATCAGGAGGGCAACTGGTTTTGAATCGAGCTTCTCTTTAATAAAAACTTCCCCCTAGATAGTCAAACCAAGCAGGCAAAATCATCCTCACAACCAGTCAAATTGCCCAGTTCCCAGCTCTTTATGAAACCCCTGTTCTCATAGAAGACCACACTTCTACCTTCTGTTCATGCTATGGAAACTGTTAATTGAAGCACAAGCTAACTTGAAACTAGCTGTCATTCATTTCACTTATGAAGCACTTGTGATATGCGTTATACCAGGTACACTGTAACTTCAAGTTGTACAGAATCCTACCCTAGTTTTTCCAGACTTGGTGTGACACCACTCTCCTGCAGATAGTAAGTCACCACTCCCGAGCCTGGTGACAAACTTGTTTTGATGTATGATTTGACACCAAGTCCCAGCTCAACAGCTTTCTTAGCTAACAACCCTGCTCCAAGCATTACTGATGGATTACTAGTGTTTGTACAACTAGTGATGGCAGCTATCACTACAGAACCTAAAGAGATAACCAACAAGATAGAGAAGAAATTAAAACCTGTAGATAAATCCAATAGCAAGTCTACACTTTTCTTTAAAAATAGATTCCCCAACACCAATGGCATTCATTAAAAACAGACAAGAACTATAGCTTAAAAGAGGTAGGAAAAGCATGAGAGCAATAATCATTATAAGCATCAGTGAGAGTAAAAGAGACCAATCAGAGCT
Source organism: Orbicella franksi (assembly GCF_964199315.1). Taxonomy (NCBI): domain Eukaryota; kingdom Metazoa; phylum Cnidaria; class Anthozoa; order Scleractinia; family Merulinidae; genus Orbicella; species Orbicella franksi. The sequence continues at coordinate 33,948,351 of NC_138146.1, forward strand.
GGTTAGCAAGCTTCAGATTCTTACCATGCGATAACTTGAATTCTTGGCCCTCAAATGTGAAGGGAACCTCTACATTCTGCTTTTCGGCTGGAATTCCAAAACCTTTAAATCCAACCTTGTTGTTCAAACATTCCTGAAAGTCCTGCTTCATATCTGACACAGCAACCCTATCATGGGGTCTTTTGGGCCCTGACAGTGATGGAGTTACAGTGGACAAGTCCAGTTCAACAATCTGCAAGAGTAACATTTCACAATAACCACAAAAGAAAACACATGAGTAGATATCCTGTCTTGTAACTCTTCATTAGATAGTTTCCTTTTACGAAACCCTTGTTTAATACAAATCAGATATTCACCTTTGGTGAACAATCCCTATGCAATGCCACACATGTAATTTACTGGGCAGAAACTTCACTAAATGGACGTGTAGACATGAAGAATCTCTCTCCCCTAATCAACTGTATGAATTCTCCACATCACTTATGCCAGAATTTGTTATTACTGCACCAGGAAACATTTTCCACAGCATCCATTAGAGGCTGGCTGTCTGATCAAAGTGTAAATTCTTGTGTAAACATCTCTACCTATCCTACCTCAGAGAACACTGGATCATTGCTTGGGTCTGAATAGTCTCGGAACATTTTTGTAGCTCTCATGTAGGCTTCGACGCATTCAATATTCTCTTCTGTGCGGCCTGGTGTAAAAAATAGAACAGATTATGATCCAAGATACCGCTTACATACAACTGTACATGTATATTAAACATTGTAATGGCATAAACACTGTACATAGCTCATTACCAGTTGCCGAGATCAAGGCTCGTAAAAACAATAGTGCTATAGATACAACTACTTCACACTGTCTGAGTTTATCCCCTCTTTCACAACATGAAGTAACTAGGCCACTCCCCACTGGATGGAATGCTAGTCCAATGCAATTTAGCCCCCTGTATTCTGTCGGATTGCCCTAACCACTTGCTGAAACACATTTGAAACCTTGATCTGAAGTCTGTAGTGTTAATCCTTACGCTGCTGCATCTTGCCAGCATGTTATAAAATAACGGATTCACTTGATCTAGAATTCCTGCAAGATTTGATATTTAACCTAAAGATTACATGCTACATGTGATCAATAACAACGATGAGTACCAGTAACTAAATATTTTACCTGTCTGTCTAAGATACAACAGACTCTTCTCATCAACTGGAAAGAAACCTACAGTTGCACCATACTCAGGACACATGTTGGCAATGGTGGCTCTATCTGCGATGGACAGATGAGCAACACCAGGTCCAAAAAACTCCACAAATTTACCCACAACACCAGTTTGGCGAAGGTGCTGATGGATCAAAACAAACAAAAGGACATGTTAATTTAGAACAGAAAATTTGAAAATAAAATGTACAGGTATCTAAAATGCAAAATTGTCTCTTTACCTTTGTAATAGTGAGCACAACATCAGTAGATGTGATAAATGGATTCACATGCCCAGTAAGCTTGTAGCCAACAACTTTAGGTAACACCATACTGATGGCTTGACCCAACATAACTGCTTCAGCTTCAATACCTCCAACACCTGGAAAATGTTATTCCAAAGAAAGCACTTACTACTGAATATTTTACAAAAGAACACTTTAAGGCACAAAGTAAACAAAGAGAGCCATTTGCTATGAAGTCAACCATTCTCACACATCATAACCAGTAATTTTATTTTGAAATGCTCATGGATGGAAGCACTTGGATTCCTGGTCCCATTGTGACGCACTTGGAGTTCACACTGCCATTTAATATCTAATTATCTTCTGCAAGTGCACTAAACAATCATATCATCCCAGGATGGTCTAGCCTATGCAGGTTTCTGATGTCAGGTTAGACTTGACACTAATTCTTAGATATAAAAGGCAGAGAACGTACATAACACATAATCATTACTGATAATTTTTTATGGCCAAAGCCAAGTTAACATTTTCACTCTTTTCCTCTTAAATGGTTAAAAAGAATTTCTCACCCCATCCAACAATTCCAAGCCCATTGATCATGGTTGTGTGGGAGTCTGTTCCTACAACACTGTCAGGGTACAACACATTCTCCATGTTGAAGACAACACGGCCAAGATACTCAAGGTTGACCTGAAAGCCAAACCAGTAACTAAGCAATCAGGTTTTGGAACAAAATTAAAATTGAAATCCTGGGATGCAACAGAAAACAGGTTTTTGCCTTGCCAATGTCTAGGGCCCTGGTCAAACCTCGGACTACAGACGAGACAAACTAAATTGCAAATTGAGTCAATCCAAATGGGTAAAGTTTGGCCATTGGGTCAAACTTAATTGGAATTTAGACAGACAAACACATTCTGATTATCTGAAGCAGGCAGATAGACATGTTGGACGATCTAAATTCAGTTGGACAAACTCAGTCAAATCAAACTCAAACGTAACATGAACTTAATTCGCTCAGATTAGTTCATCTCATATGAAGGTTCACATTTGGCCTGGGCCTAAAATGCACAACCTCATTGAGGAGTTTGATTTAATCATTACTATAACGATGATTATTAATGCCTAGTTCTTTAGTTGCCTATCAAATATATGAACAAGCTTCTAATCCATAATATATCAGTGATACATACCTGGTGAACTATGCCTGAGCCAGGTGGGACAATTGTCATATTCTTGAATGCTTTTGAGCCCCACTGCGGAAATAACATAACAGATGCAAAGAACACCTCCGTGAGAAGCTTGTTACAGCATCGATATGCGAAAACACAACTACAAAACAACATTACACATTCAGATGTACACCAAACCAATTATATTTTGAGAATGTCATGTGATTTCAACCATCACATTTCAGTGGCCACAAAGAACTGTTCAGCCAATCAATAACTTGAAATCCAAACTATGAGAAATATTATTATTAACCATAATTTTATTTGACATTTTTTGGCTAAAAGTAAGAACAATCCAGCTCTTCATCTTGCAGATAAATAAGTGAGCACACCAGCAACATTAAAAAAAATTACTCAAAATGGACATGAAATGAGCCAGTAAGTGGAGTACCTTCAGGAAAAGAAATCTTTCCTTGTTTCTCATAAACTCCATTTCCTGATTCTTCTGAAGTGCAGTAGAGCTGTAGCAGAGGAAAAACCACAGATAATACAGTAATATAACTATACAAGCTTAATAATAATTATTAGTTACATAAAACCATCCAGGAAGGAGAATAGCACATTTAACAATGTTTTAATAACATGACAGTAAGGTGATCTTTGCTTTAACATTATCACTAACATCGCAAATTTAGAAATTCACCTGACTTGAAAACTAGTCAGATTTTAGTTCTTCATTTTTGATGCATTTCTCTAACAGGGCTTTGCTATTTTTCATATAAAGCATAATTTAGAAATCCACCTGACTTGGAGACTAGATTTCAGGTGCTCAATTTCAAACTGTTTCTCTTCTGTTTGCAACTGATCCTATATACAGCACAGACACTGTGCTGAGAACCAATTCTATACCATACACCTGCCTGAATAAATTGAAATATTCAACTTTGGGATGGTGTGTTTCTTTAGGAAAATCCAAGACTGGATTATTAAATTCACAACAGAATTTACATTAATTTTCTTGGATTTATGTGTGCAGTTAAAGAAACCCCATTTCCTTTTTTCGGATTTAAGAATCTAATAATTAATTTCTTTTAACCAAGAAACGCATTCTTAGATTATACCACTGAATGCTGATGCAAGCAAAGATCACCCTTTTCATTACAACAGAAGTGAAGGAAATTTTTCAACTTTTACATCTGTTCTTTCCAAACACCAGTAGCCACAGAAATCACCATTCAAATTGCCAATGGTGAGTAGAAACAGCACTGCAAACAACATTTAATGCTTTAGTTCAATGAAACAGAAGAGTGACATCGCACCAGTCAATGGGCATCAAATGAAATGGACATGGATCGTCCTTCTTAGGCCAGTTGCCCCCTGGATCAAACAACCGACTCTGACTGAAAAAAGAACATCAGATATTCTGTTCTGTTATAGTCCTGATGTAACCTTGAGCAAGTTAATTGCCTGGACTTAAATAAAAGTATTTAGAAATTCAAAAGAAATAAATGGCCTTAACAGAAAGGTTGTGTTGAAAGCATTTTCTGACTGGCCATTGTGATGGAGCAAAGAGCCTCTCAGAGCATTTTGAGACAATATTAATAACACAGTTTGCAAACTCAAAAACAGGTATGAAAAACATCATGATTCACCTCACTGTTATTATTTTAAAGCCATATCTTGATAGCAAAATGAAATAAAAATAGTATCTGCACAAGTGATAAAGACAGAAAAATAAGGCAACATGCAGGAAAACATTTTTTGTTTTTTTTCCTATTTTCCAGATAAACAATCTTTGGTAGCTACTGGTGTTAGGACACAGGCTTATAAATTTAAGTCTGGGTCAAGATAGAAATTCTCCTGACTGATTGCCATACATTTCTTCTCTTGTTACCAAGGAGAATGCAGTGGTACATACATCTCCATCTATTTATAAACATTGTGCGGGCAAATTAGATCAGGATTATTAGATAAGAATGTATAATTATGAGGCATGAATTATGGAAAGCAGTACAAGTTTTTCTCTGGGCTGCACTGCAGTGATTACCAGGAAGCATTTATTTTAGATTTTTTATACATACAATTCTCAAAATAATGTTCTTAGCAAAAGCAAGCACTGATCCAAAAAAAAATGTCTCCTCAACCAAATCTTCACACCTCATTCTGGTTGATATGCACTCCTCAGTTAAGGTATCACTAACTCGACAAAGAACCTTAGTCAAGCTTACAGACTGGTCTCGAAAACCCAAACAAAGACTTACGTACCTTCTCGATACATCAACCTGCACTGAATGATCAATGACAAGATCAACAGGGCAGAGTGGGTTGATTCGGCTTGGATCTCCTCCAAGTCTTTTAACAGCATCCCGCATTGCAGCAAAGTCCACCACAGCAGGAACACCACTGAAAAACAAAAAAGTATGTTTATTTCTTCTCACGGCATCAATAAAACTGATGGCATGACTGAAAGTTGTTGCATGACCTCTTTTCCACTTGGGATCATGTGACCTAACTTACACTACAGTACAATAGGCCATTTCCAAATTACCACCTCTTTCTCAAAGTGAGCCTTGGTGCTGATCCTTTCACACGAAAATGCAATTTCATTCACATGCGAATTAAACTCATTTTCATATGAATGGTTGTGCACCAGGCTTTGCTTTGATAGAGAGCAATAGGTCAACTCAGAAATGGGCTATTAAGGTGAATGTTATCTAGTGGTCTAAGAAGATAATTTTTGTTGTTTGCTTCACACATGCATTAAGTCTGGTAAGTGGAAAATATCTAGTACATACATAATTATCCAATGACTGGTTTACAAGAAACATTCATCCTTTGGACAACTTACGTAAAATCCTGGAGGATGACTCTTGCAGGCATGAAAGGGATTTCAACATTTTGTTTCTGGTTATTCTCCCAGTCCAGTATATTTTCAACATCCTTGGACTTCACTTGAAAGCCATCACAGTTACGAACAGCAGACTCCAACAGAACCCTGATTGAAAATGGTAGGCGGGCTGCAGAAAGTCAGATCAAATACATCAAGTATAAGAGCAATGAAAAGATATCTGAATGACTACATGTATTATGTTTAACCTCTCAATCCTCTTCTTGCCAAATAGACATCTGAGATCAGCCAGAAAAATGCCATTAATATTCAGGTAAAATAACTCTATAGTAAAGAGATCCATTAGATTGTACAATTTTTTCTGTATATGTAGGACCACAATCAATTTATTTGCATATTTATTAGACTTTCAGATTGTTAATAATTGTTTGTTGCTCAGGTTGAAATTTTCATGCTAAGGAACAGCCAGTCTTCAGATCACTGTAAAACTACATGTACAAGTACAGGTACATTCATAGTCATCAGTGTGATATTTGTTTACGATCATAACTCAGGAGAACCAGTATTTTCCTCGATATTTATAAGTCAAAAGAGTTTAGGAGTCACCAATTCTTTCAAGTATATATTGTGTTATAAACACCATTATCGCGCGCTAACTGTAAACAAGCTAACCTGAGCATTACTTAGGCTAACCTGAGTAATATTCAGGTAATCTGAAACAGTATTAAGGCTACCCAATGCAATATTCAGGCTAACCAGAACAACAACCAGGCTAACTGAAATGCCATTCAGGCTGTCCACAGTCCTTTTAGGCTAACCAATCTATTACTTCAGCTAAGTGAAGTGCATTTGACTTATAAATCAGGTAACCTGATATATATACTCAAGTAGTGAAATTGAAAATTGTAAGAGAGATGTTTGGTCACTCAAGTTACTCAGTAAAGGCACAATATAAGTTAAGGGAAGGTCAGACATCAAGGTCAAGTCCAATATTGATATTTTGCAACCAAGCTCAAACCACGTGGGTGAAACAAACAATTCTAGAAATGAATTAGCAATCTTGTTGATGCATGTCATCTAATAGGTCAGCAGTGACCACAATAGCAAAACAGGAATTACAGATGATATGATATATTCTACATTTCTTCAGAGTATGAATTAATTTAGCAGTAGTGAGGCAGTCAATAAAAAAAGCTATTTCCGGAGAAAAAGAAACACAGTTAACTAATTAAGACTCTCTTAAAGCAAAAAACTAGATTAAAAACTGAAGAAATGGCAAGAATCTCACAAACATCAAAACGTTTTCATTCAAGATCACATGAATAATCACAAGGGGCATAGTTCACTACCTCACATAAATTAATTCTATATCAATAGCGTCGAAAAAATTAAATACGAGATTGTACGCTTACAGTGAACTTTAGACTATGAAATATGCCCAAAGTATGTACATATCACTGATCAAGAGTAGTCTTACAGAATAACATAACTGAACTTGCCCCTCAACTTTTTGAAGGGAAGTTCGTAGCTTTTGAACTTGAATTTGCCATACCATATCTTTCTTCGTTTAAGCTGGACACATCAAAGTACCGGTATTCTCCACACTTCAGGGGAAGAGTCTTGATCTGAGCAGTGTACTGGCTTTTTGCTGAAGAAAAAAATAAAGTTAAAAACTGCACAATGCGACGAACGTGAGACACGACACGTACTCACCGGCCGCCATATTGGCCTCAAGCAAGATTGCCTAACAACTGACTGACCAACATGTGACATTTCACTACACTAGGTGGCGCGCAATGCATTACTGTAATGAAAGCTACTCTTGCGTTTACGCCATTCATATTTTAATTTTCGGTCCAGTAGGTAAGGATTTGGGTTCAAAGATTCAACTCAAATGTCTCGCTCGACCCGGCTCTATCGCAAGAACCCATTTTTAGCGGAGCAGAACAAATATTGATGAAGAAGGATTTCATAAACAACACTCATACGTGTACAACTGTTTCTGTCACGCAAGATTTTGAGCGCCACGTAGAAGATATCACGCAACGCAAGAACGGGTGAACGGTGCTGATGCCGGGTGACTGACCTCAAGGTAAGCAAAGATGATAATCCCGGGCAAAGATTATCCTTAAATTTTTGAGTACACGTTATTTAAAGTAGAGAAAATACTTCTTAAAAGAGGGCAGCTCTTCAGTGACTGTGACAATACCATAAGGCCTCCTAACAGCACAGCTTGCAGGGGCTGGATAAGCATTTGACATGATTTGATCGGTACTTGCGTCTGCAGTACCGGGGTCTGTACATACAAGTACCAAGAGACACTGGTACCAACTGTTTTGATCAGGAGTTACTCTTTGTTAATGGGCCGGATTAAACGGATGTTATTTCACACACTTGTTACCACTTTTACTTCAACAGCAACTAGTGAGAAGAACACGAAACCTCAGTTTACTTTGCATGCATCATTGGAGAGTATTGAAATTTGCCTTCTTCACAGCTACTCAGAATGTTTTTTTTTTCTCCAACTACCTTTCCTGCCCCCTGCCCTCAGCTCCTCGCCACAAGTCAGACCAATCAGGCATGCATATACCAGCTCATATCACGTGTAAATATGCACACAAAGCAAACTGTTCAAATTCATTCCTTCCTTAATATTTAGATAGTATCCAAATTATCAAGTAATTTGGACATGCAATATCAGTTAATAGGCCATATTCGTATTCTTTGTATTGGAATGGAACTAGATGGTGCTATCTTGCCTGCCTGGGATTACCCACTGTGTCCCAAAAGAAATAGTGTTCTTTTTCCATATAATAAATCCTTTATTGACCAAGCTTATCAGGTCAACATGGCTGGATATTGGCCTCATTCCTATTTTGCATGTTTATGGACCTTGGCTCCATCTCGGTCCATAACCATGCAAAAAGATAACGTGGCCAATATTCAGCTATCTAATGACCTCACACTTGGTCAATAACCCATATATCGTAGTCAAATTTGGAGATAATTACACGAATTCCAAAATTTCTCTGACAGCCAAATTGGACCTTAATAATAATAATAATAATAATAATAATAATAATGATTAATTATTATTATTAATTATAATAATTATTATTATTATCATCCCGACTAGCTGCCCCTTGGTCTCCCAGGATGACATAATACAAATCCAAAGCAATTTCTTGTATGTATCTGTTTATTGCAAACCTACAAAGTATATGGCATGGCTTGAAAAGTCAAATCTATAAATACTATAGGTGGTTCCTTTTTTTATCATTCTAAATATCAATAATAATTATTTTTTAACTACATATTATTTTTGTTAAATATCATTACTAGATCAGCTCTAAAATACTTTGCAAACTTCCTATGAAATCATTGAGATCTATTTTTAATCATCTACTTGGGAACTATTTTACGGTTTCTAATTTAGCTTTACCTTGAATTCTAGAATCAATCTCTATATTTTCTAAAAGCAGCTGCATTTTAGTGATGTCTTAATTAACTTTAAGAAGTGAAGATTAAATATACATAACACTTGACTGCATGGTTGCCTTTTACACAGCTAGTTTTATAACATACTGCAAAACTCAACATGAAAAAATCAGCAGCTACTGCTGTATTGAATAATATTCTATAGCCTCTTAGATTCTCATCTGAATACCGGTACTCTCCATCAGATAAATACACGCATATTGCCTACATATAATATGCTCATGTTACAATGCTTGTATCAAAGGAAAACAAGACTAAAACAACTAGGCTAAGCACCACTGTGAAGTGGCTGTGATCCAAAGCACGGTCACAGACTGGCTCCAACTGTAAAGTTTGAACACAGAGAGCAGTTGAGTGAAGGGTGGAGGGTTGACTTGTCAGACTGTTTGGAATAGCTACAAGTGAAGTCTCAAGTTTCAGGCCAATACATCATTATGGGTAACTCTCTGAGTGGTAAAAACACTCCAGGGAAAGTGGATAACCTGCAGATTTATCTGCCTCTCACTGCTTTCAGCTGCTAGGAGGATTTGTACCATTAAAGACCTGTGTAGCAGAGGGAAAGGAGAAGGTGGCTGTGTTCTTAAGCTAAGCTCTAAATGGGATACTGTCCTGAATGTTTATTGTCTTTTTCTCTCTCTTTGGTTGCAAGTTGGTTATGCAGTGGGGATGGATTAGAGCTGGAAGAGTATTACCAGATACTGACTGAGAAGTCTGCCTAATGCAAATAAAGAACACAACTTGGTAGACAATCATTAGTAATTTATAACAGCATTGAAAGAAACAGAACTCAAAATGTTGTAAAATTGACCTTTTTGGACAGTCTTAATGCTGACAAGTTTGGGCAGTAGATAGACATGGCAACATGCTCCAAAAAGAAATCTATCACTTCTCCTGTAAAGTATCGAATGACTACCTCTAAACTACTTTCAATGTACTTCCAACACTAAAAGAGTTGTTCAACAAAAATGATCTCCAAAAACTGATCAATAACTAAGTTGTGTATTGGCTTGATATAACCTCATGACAAACATTTTAAGATGATGTAAAGATTTCAATCAGTTTAGTTTGATTTTGGAAAGTTACAAGTCTCCTAGCCATTTTCATTCCTGATTACTAATTTTAACTTCACAATGATAAATCTATCAAACAACATTTTCATCATCCTCATCAGGCTCGGCAGCATTTTTTTCAATAACTTGGTATTCCCCATCACCGGACTTGTGCATTCCCATCAACGCCTCGTCTGTTTCAGCTTCCTGTTTCTTGGCATTGCTCTTTTTCTTCCAGCAGATGACTGCAACCACCACTCCAACGACAAGCAGGATTGCAAAAACAATGCCAAGATATGCACCCCATGGCCACTTTTCATCCTTCTTTGCTGTCACTGCAGCAGCATCTCCGTCAGTTGTAGGCTTAGTTGGTAGAAGTACATTGACAGGAAGGCAGCCATAGACTTCCACACGCATATAAATACGGTCATTCCAACTTTGTGGCAGAAATCTGATGAACCGCGATCTAACTGCTAATGCCAGGCTGTTTCTCACAGTAGTGTCTGAGTCATCATTTCCTTTGAAAACCTAACGTAAAAATTCTAGTTATTATACTATTTATTGAAGGAGTGGCCTAACAACACATGTGTTACAGTTTTAATGAATTGTAGATCAAAATGATTTCAAACCAGTTTGGTATATTTTCTGGTTTCAGGATTATGGTGGGTTAAGACAAAAAACCTGGAACAAAGGAAAACGCAATGAAACTAGTTTGAAATAATTTTGATGCGCAATTCATTTAGCATTGTTATGCTGCAACACATGCTCACCTACACAAACACGGATAAAAAAACTCTCATTCTAGAACACTGACAAGGATAGTACCTTTAAAAATGAATTAGCCTGCCTTTATCATCAAGTAACACTTTTCTGAGAAATGTTGAATGCCACAGCTATAGCTGGGAATGTGTTGGAATAACGAGAAGAACAAGAAATCATGCCTTTTCTACTAGGGTGATAGTTCGGCTTTGGCTGATAACCTCTACCTTGACCTTCGTTATTCTGGATATCACAAAAACCTCATCCAATAATTGTTTGAAAACCACCAAACCCTGGTACGTGGTCGAATAATTACATGATAGTATTTTGTTCCTCTATTTTGAATTTTGTTTCAAGCCTCTTCAGTCATCCACCACATTTTCAGTATGATCAAAATAAGATAACTCGATCTTTTATATATGACTTAGCCTCTGCTTAGCCCTAAACATGGTCCCTGTTGAAAAATAGTAAATGCAAGACAATAATAAGTTTGTACACCCAAAACAAGGCATGGCTCCTAAGTGATGACACCTGTGAAATTTGACTTAAACTTTGCAAGACTCGTACCTCTTGAGGGGCCATTTGCCACTCTTAATTGTAGAACCTAACCTTTTCTTAAATTTTGACCTACTATTTGGACCTCCCAGTTTTCATGATCAGATTTTGTTGACTGTTGGTATCTGGATCCTCCTCATCCACCACATTACATATGTTTGCTTATGAATACGGTAAATCCTCGAATTGGCGCTTATTTCAAATTTAGGAGAAGACGAGGACACTTATTGAGGGGGATACTTAATCGAGGGGGGGGGGGGGTGCTTATTTAATTTTTCCCAAATCGTGGCCTGACATGATCATTTTTTTAATACATCATTCATGCGTGAACAACACTACATAAGCTGTTTATCAACATAAAAAGCTGATCCTAAAGTTTAAATCATGGCAATTTTTTTCCAAACTTAACATGTTCACAAACTGAAACAATGCACAAATCTAATACTACGCAACAAAAACTATACATCCTTTGTTGTCTCATTACTTGTCATCAAAATGGGGGGAGTGGAGGGGGGTGCTTATTTTAAATTTTGGCTGATAGGAGGGGTGCTTATTCGAATGGGGTGTTTATTTGAGGGGGTGCGCTAACTCGAAGATTTTCGGTACTGTAGGCTGTCAATTTGAATTTAGACTATGGCTACTAGTACCTTTGGCTTCTCATTTTCTCTGTATTCATTCCACATTTCTCCATCATCACTCATGCTAAGCTTGTATGCTGTCACATAAAATGCGTTTGTGGATTGTCCTTGTGTGGCAACAGCTGTGATGTTGACCTCTCTCCTGAAATCAATCTGCAAATACTCTATATTCGTGATGTACTTTGCGTGCCATGCTCGCCCTCCTTTGGCATTTAATCTTCCTTCATATGGCTCATAGTTCTTGAAGTAAGTTGACGCTGTTATTTGGTCATCCTTTATTTGACCATTTTCCATGCCAAGAGGTTGACCACAGCCTTGGTCTAAGATTTTGAATGACTCTGGAGACACTGTCAAGTTTCCCACTTTACCATTTTGTACAGCATCTTGAAGGATTTTTACAGGCTCGTAATCAGCTTTATTATTAAATTGAAGGTCAAACTCTGCAATAACACTACCGTTTCGTAGGTTGGTGACTTCAACAGCTTCAAATGATGGATCTTGACGAAACTCAAATCTGATTGCAACCTCTATAGTTTGCTTTACCTCTTGGTATTTAGCACTGTTTTTGTCTTTGAGTTCCTCACTCCATGTTAGAGACACAAATATAAGAGATGTCTTGATTGTTTCAAATTTCTCCTCCTTGGCTGTGGCTATTGGTATGCAAGTTTTGGGGTCACTGGCACCTTCCTGTACAGTTGTCTTCTTGCTTGGACACATTTTGCAGTTCTCTTGAAAATGATTGTTGGCCTCCTGGTATCTGCCATAGGGGCAGGCATTGCACGCTTTCTTGATGGGATCAAAAAATTGTCCTTCACTGCAAGTGGCAAGACAAGATGACCTATCTGACTGTTCATCGCTGACTGTGCTTTTACCATCAGGACATTGTTTACACTGTTCTTGACCAAACTGATCCTGGTATTGCCCCTTAGGGCACTTTTTACACTGAGAGACAGATTTATCCATGTACCAGCCCTTGCTACAACCACACTGAGAAATATTGGACTGTCTTGTAGCCTGAGTGATTTTATTTAAGCCACATGGCTTGCATTCATTGGAATGATGCTCTTCAAGGTCCTGATATGTATTCATTGGACAGTCATCACACTTATCTGTTGAGCTGTTGAGAAACTGTCCTGGTCCACAAAGTGTGACACATGCCGATGAATTATAAAACTGCCCTGGTATGCACTTGCTGTAACAGTCATCACTGTCTTTGCTGCCCACAGCACTTGTAGTCTTCCCCATATAACATGTCTTGCACTTAGTGAATACATGTTTGTCAACATCCATATAGGAGCCAATGGGACAATCTTGGCATGAAGCACTCGAAGTGTTCTGGAAGGTACCAGATGAACAAGGGTCAAGGCACTCTGACACGCTTTGAGCCCCTGGAGAAATGGTCTTCTTTTGATCAGGACAAGGAACACATTCTGGGTTGAGCTTCATTGAGGAGTTTTGGTATGTGTCTAAAGGACACCATTCGCACATCTCAGAACTGGCATCCAACCGTTTGCCTTTCATGCACGCATTCATGCATGAATTCTTGATTGGAGTCAACATTGCAGTGTTGTTTTTCTTTGTGCAGTTCTTGGCTCCTTCAGATGTAAAACTGCCAGTGGGACATATTTGACAGATGTGAGATGTACCATTATATTCATGATGCAGAGGGCAGGTGGAACATACAAAAGTGTCATTGCCAGGGACCTTGATGTAGTCATATTGGTCATTACACAGAGGGGCAATCTTTTTGGTAAATGAACCCTTGTCGGCCTTAAATGATTTATTGTCTTTCTTCATGACCAATTCGTCAGAGTCCAAAATGGTTAGAAGCTGCAGGCTTTCGTAAGCTGTGACTAACTCTTGAAGTTTTGAATTGGCTTCTTTCAATGTTGGCGGTTCCACTATGTGATCTGTAATAGTGACAGTTACCTTCGCTGAATTATTGTCATCCGTGCAACTGAGGTTTGTTCCGTTACAGTTGCCACCTGAACTGAAACACACACCCTTGTTTTGAACGTCGCTGTTCTTTTTGATGAACTCCCCTGAGGCATTTTGGACTTGTTTCCGATCGATGTCCTCACATGATAGATTAGCATAATTAAAATTCACCGTCGCCTTGACTTGCAATGGTTTTTGGACCCTCTGACAAGAGAAAGGCGTGCTATGTTTATCAATGTCCCACTCTCCTTTCACGAGATCACACGTTACTTCTTTATTTATTGATAGATACATGTGTGACGGTTCGCACTTCACTTTACACTTTCTTTCACGATCACTCTCAGAGCATTCGAGCAACCCATTCGTGACTCCTCGACAATTGCACGTGTGTTGATACGGTTCAGAGGCAATTTTCCCGCGAAAACTCGAAGGGCCTTTTTCGCCTTGACCGTTCTTAAACAAAATAAACAAAGCATTACCTGAGCTTACATAAATCGAAGGCAACTGACTGTCAGCTTTGGGCCCGAGAATTTGGCCTTTATTCGGCCCAGGACCGTCCTGGATTTCAAAGACCGCTCCGCTTGCAATGTTCAATTCTTCAACGACGAGCTTCACCCTCGAGGACTCCAGGAAGATAACACGGCTACACTCGGTGCCCTGTTTCATCTCATTCTCGCTGGAGAAGTTCAACGAAAGCGTAACATTTTCCTCGCCGATTTCGTCGAAACCGCACAAGTCGACGATGGCGGCTGGCGATGCTAATGTAAGAATTGTCCAGATGCTCAAGCAAAACAAACCAGTCGCGATAGAAAGATTAACTGCCATTTTGCTGGCCTCGCTGAAATGGCAAAATGAAAGCCCCGATAGAGCGAAAAAGTCTTGATTTTTTTCCCCTTTCGATATACCACCAGAAAATTCAACGTGGTCGCCTTAGGGAAACAAAAAAATTAATCAGAGCGCCGCAACCTCGAGTTGAAAACACGTGGATTTGTGAATATTCATGTGATTTACACCCACTGAAATGTTAACAACGACTTTCGTCTGAATAAACAGCTTGACGTGTATTTGACAGGTTTTCTTGGCGATGGTATAGCTTGTACAATATTGAGGAACTTTTGGCTTTATAAGGAATTTAATCTTTGCAGAACGTTCCTATGGCATTACAAAAAGAAGTCTAATATTATCAGTGTTAATGTAGCGTGAATAACGGGAACTTTTGTTGTTCCAGTTTTTGTGTCGAAACTAGGACGGTTTGAAAGGCCTGGTTATTAAAAGTCTATTATTTCTTATCTTTCAATCCGAAACTTGAAATTGGACCAATTACGTCTTGGCAAAAACAAAACTAATCTACATTTAAAATTGGTTTTGTCCTTTTGATAACTCAATAAATTAAATAACATAAAGCTTTTGTGATCGTGGGAAGCCGAATTTTGGAGAGTTTTCGCGACCAATATATACAGAAACAGTTTCTTGACATCCGACCGAGGACATCCTGTGTAGTCATATTTGAATTAACCAACACGAGTTTCGTGTCTTTGGCACGACAGTTGTGAAAACGTGTCAGTCACGCCTTGAGACATGTGAACCGCAGCTAAAACACAATATATTGCATTAAGAGATTGATTGCATGCAGATCACAGTTCACTTTTGCTTTGTGTGGCACTGGCCGACAGATACCGCTGGAAACCGCCAAGGCCCGATACTTCTTACTTCGACGCCGTACTTCACATGATCGGAATCAAATTCAATGAATTAAGTTCGTATGAAGTACGGCGTCTGAATCGGGCCTAAATTGGCCTTTTGCTATATTAAAATAGCTTCTGAAAAAGACAAAATTGCTTTATTTATTTTATCGCCCAGCGAGCCATACTCTTTCTCTCCGCCTACTGTTTTTCAAATCCCACTGTTATTTGTAAAAAGCCGCCATTAACATCTACTATATGTTCATTTATCGTTTATAATTTCAAGCTTCTTTCACAAGTCTAGCCTGCATTGTCTCAAAATGCTCAAAATACCAATAGTAGTTTTGACTTCGAAACAAAGTTGTACATGTATGTGTAATTCCTGATAACTTGTAATTTTTCAGTACAGTGTGTTGTTTTGTCGACTGTAACGAAAACAGTTAACTTGTTTCTCCTTTTGTAGCGGCCATAGTGGCAGGTGGGAAACTGTTTGTTTCGGCAAGCACATGCCGTTTCATAATACGTTAATAACTTTCAGGCGCATGTGTTTTGTTTGTTTAAAAATTGAACACTGTTTATACGCGAAGGAAACGCTTCGGACAGCTGCCAACTTTTTCTGAAATGCTGTCGGAGTCGGTCGAGGCTGCCAAAACTCGAGCCAATCTTTAAATTTTTGCCAAATGGAAAGAAAACTTTTGCGGGTTCTAAATTTTTCTTTCATTTTCAAACGATCTGTTACCCCTGGTTCAAGATGTTTCCTGTTATCTATTTCGGTATCGACTTTGGTGCCAAAGCTTTTCAGTTCGCGTCAGTTGAGGACTGATTAACGAAACAGAAAACTTCTAACGACCCATTAAATAGAGGAAAGAACGTTCCAGACATTTTATTTTAGTTTTATCGCCCTCATCCAATACCTTCATTTTTTTAGTTTTCAATAGCGGTATTTTCTCATCCCTACTTTTGGTGGCTCGTAACTTTTGCGCAGTTAATACTTAATAAAATCCGGGTTAATATGTTAGCCTAAATGTGTTAGTATCTTTTAGTGACTTTTGTTTTGAATAAAAACCTGAAAAAAAAAAAAAAGAATCAGTCTCGATTTTTGGGAGTTCCTGCTTTCTGTTGTTTGTGAGCCTTCGAGATTGGGGGATTTTAAGTAACAAACATGTTTAATTGACGAAACCGAAAACACTGTGACACAAACTCCTAGTCTAGATGATATCTGTCTTTAACCATGAAACCCGGATGGAACAATCAATCTGTCATGAGCGCGATCACTCAACCACTACACCCACTCTCTAAGCCAATACTGCAGTCGTTTACTTCCAGTTTTGGCAGTTTACTTTGCAGCTGTTTTCGCCGGAATATTTGGGTCATCACGCGTGGACACGAATTAATCTAAATAACGGACTGCATTCCTTCATCGATCCTACAAGCAAATAATGTGGTAAAAACACATTTCTTTGCAAGTTGTCAGGCAACGTCATTATGCTGAAAAACGTTGAACAACTGGATACATGTGCGAACTGCAACCCGCTTCACAAGTTGCTACCTCCCGCTCATTCCCCCAGCCATTGTAAGAGAAAATGCCTTCTTTTTTTCAAACAAGAAATCCAAACATCGTTACGTTCCCCCATACTCCACTCCCTCCTCGCGCTGCTGCCTTCCTGTCCCGTTTAGTCTGCCCACTTTACCGTAGCCAAATTCGCAGTTAGCCAATAGATCGTTTTCACGTGACGTCATCACTTTCTAAAATCCAAAACTAAAGAGCCACCAAAGTTTTTATCCTCATCAGGCATAAGAGGCGGTGTATTTATGTCTGTTTACAATTTTACAACTCAATAGCTTGCTTTCTTTGGAAACCAGAGCAGTTTGAATTTCAGGGTTATGGAGGTGTGTGACACAAGGCTACGGTCGAGTTTGTTGAAAAATATATACTTGTCCCATGATTTTGAGCCTTGTTAGAAGTTAGAGCATTTCGAAAAGTGCTTATGTAAATGCTTGTTTGTTCAGTAATGATTATCAGTCACGTAGACAAGGTAAGGTAAAGTCTGCATGCGAGCCAAGTGGCCCATCAGGCCGGAGCTTATCCCGGTTTCTGTAGCATGAAGCGACTAGGAGTATTTCTACTCCCCCCTGGATGGGATGCTAGTCCATCGCAGGGTTACCCCCAGCATTAAGTTCGCCGGTACCCATTTATACACCTGGGTGGAGAGAGGCACTGCGAGAGTAGAGTGTCTTGCCTAAGAACACAACACAATGTCCCCGGCCAGGGCTCGAACCCCGACTGCTCGATCCGGAGACGAGCGCACTAACCATGAGGCCACCGCGCCTCCCTTGGTCACTTAGATAGCCATGGTAAGTTTTTGGTGTACCACGGATCGGATGTACACCAACATGGCGTTTTCATACTGGGTTCTGTAAATTTCTTCGAAACATTCGACGAATATCTGAAGTTTGGGGAAACGCACAGGCCTAAAACTTGGAGAAGTGTCTTATTTAGTTATCTCCTATAACATCACAATTTCTTAGCTTTTTTTCGATTTATTTTTTTATTGCGTGACAGTGAAAACGATCTATATATAATACAAAGAAGCCATTTCTAGTGTTCTGATATCAGTCAGAACATGCGGAGTCCGCGTAGCCGTCCGCGGATGTCTGTTTTTTTGGCCTCGCGCTTCGCGCGCGTGCTCGTGTATCGCGCTAGCCTAACTGCAGGCTACATCGAAGTCACTGACCTGATATGGCAAAGAGATGTCATTGTCACTTTATTTCTGAGATGGAGCTGAACCCTCCAGATTTCTTGAATTAGCTGGTAACGCACAGGTTATAATAAATACCTAATCGTACCTTTTGGTACGCTTTGTGGCATAACCACGGGCAAGAGTCATAAGATTTCCCACTGTATGACATTTGCAGATGCATGCAGACTACATTTAGGCCTAAATAGCGTTCAGCTTAGCTAGCCTGAATGTCACTCAGGTTAGTCTGTTTACGGTTAGCTCTCGGTAGTCGGCAGTCTAGTCAGTCTGCAAGTGCAATACACCTATCCAGTTGTGCCGTTTTGCCAGGCGTTTTGTCATGGGTATACGAACCATGGCTCGACCAAACAGTCAACTCACGACATGCCCTCGAAGCGTACCAAAAATTGCTATTAAAAGGTACGATTAGGTATAACAATTTAGCTGTCAGAGATTAACATCGATTAACAATTCAACAAAGGAATCCCAAAGTTTTTCGAGGCTACTTCACGCATCAGATAGCTTATTGAGAAATAAAATAGCTGTTAGCAGCTGATATGAATACAATATAAACAGACAGCATGATTTAGCCTTCGATTCGTACCTTTAAACTCTCCAGGTTTATTCGGTGAGAAACTGAATTTACAACTCCACGGCCTCCGGGACCGAAAAAGATGTGCAATAAAAGTTGGAAAACGCAAACACCGCTATTAAAAATTGCCGCCATTTTTCCACGGCCGTAGAGGACTGGTTCAGCAGGCTTTATTTGGGATTGTTAACCAAATATGGGCAGCTTTCCTTTACATCCATGATATTCAGCTGAGTTTTCGTGTGAGTGCAAGTGATGCGAAGTTCTTTTGTGTGGTGTTCGATAAAAACACTCATTATTGAGCGTACCAATGAATGATGCAAAGCAGGACTCAGAGGTATGAGAAAGTGTTCTGTCATTTGCGGAAAATAGTGGGTGGTGTCGCTTCAGAGCTTACATGTGCACGTACGAACGAAATGCCATTTCAGCAACTTGACGAAATCGTCGTCAGCCACGAGCGAATCTCGATTTCAATAAGTTGTTATTACTGCATGTGGAACTGCCAGCCGATAGTCCTAGAATTGTGTATTCTTAGCATGTGATCGACCAACATCTTCCCTATCAAGCCAGGGTTAAGATAATACACGTTCTGTGTTGACTTCTAAGGGAGAGATCATTGTATAACTGCAGGTGACTTGCTGTACTAGTGGCATAGTTAATCGAGTATACAAAAAATAAACAGATCTACGTCTTATTACTTTCAATCCTGTTTGCTTGCTTCATTTTACCTGCAAGCAACACCATCTTCAGCACTAATATTATTCTACTTCTCTATAAATCAGCTAAAAGTTACGTGTATCTTCTGCTAAATGAGATGAGACCCTTCTTGGCCTCTAATGCAAAGAAAACTGAGTACGCTGTAAAGTGACTGTCTGTTGATCGGTATAGTTCACCGTTATATTTGGCCCAAACTGATCGTGTGCAAGTATCTCACTGTGCGCAATCTGTGAAGTTGATATACTCATACAATTGCAGTTTCCTCCTGCAGTTTTTGTTGATGAAGATAAGAACTTACCCTCCTACATGTAAATGAATTTTAGCTAAAAAATAGCTCAGAGAAGTAGTTTTTAGACTCAAAGTTTTGCAAACCAAAAGTATATGTATATATACAGTAAAACAGCAAATGAACACAAATTGTGGGTGCAAATCGGCTTCTTGTTCTTCGTGCATTTGGAAATCAAGCGTTCAAATACAACATCAAGTGTAAACATACAAATTTACTGTCACCCAATGAAGAATATATTATTGCCAAAGCTTCAAGTGCCATACAGTTTTAAAACTGTGAATGTTTAAAAAAACTTATGTCGTTTTCAGAAATGCAGTTTAGTAAAAAAATTAAGTTAAGATAACAGAGTTTTTATGTCTCAGCAGGAACATGCTATTTTTGTATTAATATAATAGCCTGTTTAGCCCATTAGTTGTAGTCTGTCACTTGCCTAGGGTATGCGAAGTTACTGTAACTGCATCCTCACTGTGTCTCTATATTCATTTCTTTTGCAGAAGTTCACCTCACATTCCAAACTCTCAGCTACAGTTCCTGCATTTGTTCCTGGAGAAGTGTACACTGGACCAACGTTCTCCAGCAGCCTTGTTATCAACTCTAACCTTTCACCCCTAGTACCTGAGTTTAAGCCTTCGGTCTCTTTTACATCTTATGCACCGCCTTACAAGCCTGGACACCATTTCCAGTATCCGTACCATCAATCTTATATCAAGCAGGGAAATATTGAATGGCAACAAGTAAGTCATCAGGACTTGTATGAAAGCATATACCTCCATGGTAGAGTGTGACAGGCATGGTGGCCAAGCTTTTCTTTTAGTTTTTTTTCTAAAAACAGGTTCCTTTGTCTTATTAGGGTCATAGTGATATTCCTCAGTATTAAAAGACCTTGAAAAAAAGTCAAATACCATAATTCTCATGAACAACTGATAACTCTGAAATACCGTTTTCCAGTTGTATTTTCCTTCCTCATGCATTTTTTGTTTTTTGTTTCACTTTTCGCTTGATCGGAAAAGAATGACTGCTTGTGGGCAAGTTCACAGGTTATTTCAGAGCCAAACCCAATGTGTACTGGTGCTATATTTGGAGTAAATACTAATTAGAGAACAAGCAATGTGCAAATTATATTTGAAACGGAAAACTCTGCCTACATGTGCCTTTTGTCAAGTACGTGTAGCTATGCTAACAGGGAATACTTTAAAACCTCAGGAAAAAAACTATCCTAGAGTCCCTCTGCAGCATTCCTTGTGATGTACAAAAGTTGTGTTAATTTCATAACATCTTTTTGTCTCTAGAATGTACCTTTCCAAGCATACCAGACAAGCTTTTTACAATCTAGGAAAAGTACTACTAAAGCTGGAAAGACTGTTGCAACAAAGAAAAAAGAACAAAATAAGGAAGGACAAAACACTGCAGAAAACAATGGAGGTGAAAACCTTGCTGATACTGACAGCACTGTTACTGTGAAAAGGAAAAGGCGAAGAAGGAAGAAAAAAGGACTTAATGATTCAACTCTGCAACAGGACCAAGAGGAATTAAACTCAGAAGATTTGTCTGAAGTCCAAAGAGAATCAACTGTAGTCCCAGTGAAAGATGATTCTTCTGATACAAAGCATGGGAATCCAAGCTTGGAAGAAAAGAAACTGTGTTCAAGCAGTGAAAAAAAGTCTACAACTTTGCTTTCCTCTCTGAACAGCTCTTCTGAAAACACTGCTGACAGCAAAACAAATGTTGATGTCACTGCTGTTGAAAGTTCTAGTAATACAGATCAACAATGCCACAAAAAGCAACCTACTGCTCCTAACTTTACTGTGAGTTACAGTGACAAAGTAAAGAGCTTGGCATCAAAGAACAGTAACATAGCGAGCAGCAATTTGAACACTGAAAAGTCTTGGGTCAAGGATTTTTCTCCAGACAGTTCCAGGGTGAAAAAGGAGAAACATACACAAAATTCTGAATTCCAGGCTGGAGAAAGTACATTGACAAGTAATGTTAGTCATGGGAAAACAAAGGAGATAAAAGGTGGGAAAAGAACTGGGGAAGAAAGAGGATATAACAGAATAAAAAATGATGAAGCTTCGAAATCATGTACCAGAAATGTTGAACAGATTGGTAGGGAAGGAAAGCAAATGGGAAGGAATAATATTTTAAAGAAATTGGCATGTGATGATGATGACAACTGGAGGCTTAAAAGGGATGATGCAAAAGCTGTAGACCCTACTGTTTTAAGCAGAATGGAAAAAAATATGAAATCAAATGTCAAGAATTGTAACACTGAGTCTGTAAAGAAGAGGACTTATCAAGGGGAAGAAGATGCAGAGTCAAAGAAATTTGATAAACGTGCTAAACATGATAAATCATCCAGTCATATCAATGTGGATAAAGAAGGGAAGTCTTCAAAGAAGCAGCAGAATTTATCTGAATTTGTCTCAGCTTCACCAGTGAATGAGGCATGTACCACAATGTCTAGCTCGAGTATAGGTAATGACTTACAAAATGGCACTCAAAGAACATCTGACTCCACAAACAGTTTGTCTGTTGCTCCCTCAAAAAATAAGACATTAGAAGGGGAGTTTCCTGACTTGTGTGATAGTGTAAAAATCAAAAGACAGTCAGCTGTGGACAATAGAACAACAGATCACAATGAAATGACCAGCTCTCCAAAGCCATCTGCTCCTATGTCTTACAGTGCTGTGTTACGGTCAACACCTCAACCTAAGGTGAGTCTCAGACCTGCAGGATCTATAAATGCCACTACATGCGTAGGTGCATTTTATTTCTTTACTCCCCTTAAGTGGTGATTTTCATAAGAAATAATTTTGTTAACACTTGACAATACATGTTTATTAGCTATCCTTCCCTCCTTTGGGCGATGGTAACAATCCCTGACTCTTGGTTCCTTTTGTGTAGGTAGCAGGGGTGTAGCTAGGGTGGTGGGGGGGGGGGGGGGGGTCCTGGGGTGCCTGTGACCCCCTTTTTGTAAGTCTTTTTTTTGAAGGGGCTCAGTCACGGTATTTTGAGTTATTTTGGCCACATACAAAATTACCTTTAAATGGTGGGAAACCTGAAAATAACAGTTTAATAAGATAGAAAAACACCAAAGAGATAATGATAAACCATAAAGGGACAAGGATGGCTAAGGATGGAGAAGATTAACACGGATTACAAAGATCAAATTTGAAAAATTGAGGCTAAACTTTTCAATATGCACAAACCGTGATGTAGCTCCTTTAAGCAAACAACCTTCAACAGGTGACAAAAACAACATGAGAACCTGGTGAGTACCCTCACTTGACACAGTGTGATAATGTTGTAGCTACGTGTATAGTTTTTTAATTAAACAACTGAGATTGTTTAGGTATCAGTATAAACTGAATGGCCAACATGTTCTAGCACAGATTTATGGTCTAACCAAAAACCCCAGTGAGGTATATATTTTTTGAAAGCATATTTTTGTTATCTATAATAAACTATTTTAGATTAAAATTAATTTATTGCACTTACATAATTATACTAGCCGGTTACTGCCAGTCCTGCATGGGAAAGTGAGCATCCTACAAAACAAGGGGGCCTGTTAAAGGTGCCACCTCAAGCCACAGCAGATGATGCAGACAATGAAGCTGAGGCAGAAGGAAACAAGCAAAAGAAGAAGAAAAAGAAAAAGAAGAAGAAAACTAAAGAGGCTGGAGATAAGGCTCAAGAAAATGCCTCACCAAAAAGAACTGAAAAGCCTATTCAGTTTGACCTTGGTGTCGTGCTTCAGACCATTTCAGTAAGAGTGTATTTTGTGTTTCTTATTATTCTCTGATAAAAGAGGACTTAATTTCCAGGGGTTTACTTATGCCTGCCTGTAATTTGTGCTAGATGAGAGAAGGGTGAAAACAATCTCCAAGCCTGCCTGAGACTTGTATTGATACATGCATTTATCGTGATTCAGAATACCATGATACAATATGCCATGGATACACAGTTTACTAAATGCTCAGACTCGAGCATCTGTGGTCTTTAAATGTATAATTGCATATGATGCTTGTATAAGCTCAGAATTACTTGCACTTCTGGCAAGAAAAAAACAATTTTTGCATAGTGAACATTAAAAACACAATAATGATGGAGCAGAGAATTGATAAATGTTTCTTCACTGTTTTGTATTTCTTTTTTATTACAATCAATTGCAAAACTGAACAATAACACAATTGTGATTTGTATTACTCTAGACTAGTGGTACTGGCAAGAAACAAAGTAGTAAAAAGCATGTGATAGCCTCTGGTGTACTGCCAAATCAACTGTCAGCTGCTTCAACCTCTGAAGTTAAACCTAGCGTGAAGAATGTACAGTTGCTCAAGAAAGACGACAAGGTAGATTGATAGATAAATATTATTTATATTTACTGCTAATCCCCTTCCACAGTGTAAGCTAAATGTACAAATGAAGGGGCTTAGTGTGTATTTTTGGAGGTTGTGCTCTTTGATACTGTCACAAGCAAAGAAAATGGAAGTACGATGTCTGCTACCAATGTACATATGCTGGCTTGCTTAGTAGTAGCAACTGTAAGTCATAATACAATACCTGTAAATACAATACCTGTAAATACAATACCTGTAAATACAATACCTGTAAATAATGTCCATGGCTGTACACTGCTTATTGTCATTCTCGTCTGAAACAACTTGCAAAATTGTTTTGTTGCCAGAAAGCTTTGGTGTGATGATAATGTGATATTTAACTGAAATTATTGATGCTGTTGTTGTCTTTAGGTTCCTCATAATGTTCTGGATTCCACTGCTCCTGTTGTAAAACGTGGCAAAGAGAGGGAAACTCCAGCAAAGAAGAAACCAAGTGCTCTGAAAAAGGTCTCTAGAAAATAATCCATGATTAATTACACATTAAGTCTAGCCAAACACACACAACATATCAATGCAATTATTTCAATCAACATTGTTGCACACAGCTCAGCTCGTCCAATCCTGTTGCATCATCCAACTTATTTTAACAGGGTGGCCTAATGTCTGGAGCACATTGTGTGCAATAACATTGCAATATGTTGTGTTGAAATGTTGCATGCTTTTGACGAGCTCTTTACACAGGCAGTAGCAGTTTTTTGCTGCCTGCAAAAAACTAAAGTTGTCCAGTTAAAATCTTTGATTTTCATTTATCCATCAAAACATTTATATGTACTTGGTTTCTTGGTCAATTTTTATGGTGAAGGTCAAGAGTACCTCTCTGCTATCATGTCAGTGACAAGTTTACATTGCCAGATTACATACATGTTCACTGTAATGCCTGACTCCCGAAGATTTTATTACTGCATCAGCAATTTCTAAAATGTTTGTTTGCATGCTTTTCAATTTGGTTGTGTAGATCATTCTGAAGGAGAGAGAAGAGAAAAAGAAGGCTAGAGAAGGTGAAACAGTAGAAACTGACAGAGATGATGAAATTTGTCAAGATGAAGAAAACAGGTGGGTAATGGGCTTGGACACCCAAAGATTTGTTTTTGTTGTTGGTTTTGGTTTTTACTGGAATGCCTTCTAGATGTGCTATTTTAAGGGACATTCAAATGATATTTCAGGGTTCATGGAACATATGATAAGTCAAGATCTTTTAGGGCATGTCACGCTGTAAGAGAGAACATGAGCTCTGCCCAAATTGGAGGTTGCATGAAATTTGATAAATAAAAAATTAGATATATGTTGTGAAAAGTGACCTGATCAACATGACACGAGTGTGGGACAAAGAAAAATCCGAGTCCCCAACAGGAATCGAACCCATGACCTCTTGAACACCAGACAGGCGCTCAATCCACTGAGCTATGATTACTCATGGAGAACGAGGTCATTTAACTGAGTTCATGTATTTTACGTGTATGTTATGAGGAACCAAGTAATCAAACACAGTGTTGTAAGGTTAGAATTTTGTTTCTTCTTTAGAACATGTGAGCCTGGAGATGAGAATACTGTACATCAGGAAGTGCAAAGTCCATCAGAAGGTAGTGTATTTTAACAACAAAAAGCAAATATATACAGTGTACAGGTATATTGTGTGTTAGTTATGAACGTTAGTCTGTGGTGTGGCCATTTGTTCAAGAAAACCCTTATAACAAATCAGAATTGATACCACCTATTAAATAATAATTATTATTGTGTGAAATGGATGGAAATGGATATCACATAAGCTGCTTTTGTTGTTGTTTTGTTGCTGGTCGTTCTAGATGACACGGCGTGTTCGGAACCATCTTCTCCAACAGATCAAGAAATAGCAGCTGAGATGCACAGCCGCAAATTTAGAGAGTAAGATTATAATAATTATTAGTATAAACTAAATATTATTGTGTGTTTTTTTGTAAAGAAATGTTTACACGTGCATTATGTGTTTGCAGATAAAAAATTAAAATTATATACATTTATCATATGGCTTTGGCTTGTGGCCGGTATAACGCGCGCTCTGATTGGCTAAGAGCGAGATCTGAGCGGTCATTATGTAGCCGTAATGCCCACGGGCCGATTACGGATTATGCAAATTAGGAAGAGCACGGCTCTGAAAATTCACGCGCATTGAAACGATGAAAGCCGATTAAAAACAGTAAGAGAAAGTAAATTTAATTCCGAGTAGTTAACGGTTAAGAGATTTTTCCTTAATAAAATTTATATAGAAGTCGTTTTTGACCCACCAGTCGGTAAACTTGGCGGGCACTAGTGAAAAACCATCAAAGTTTGACGAGTCTTAAGTAAAGCTAAAATCGCTGAGTGAAAAACACCATCGGCAGATCTGTCATGCGTACTGAGCAGAACACCGCGAAGAAACTTATAAGTTATCATCTTAGTCACAACAATTAGCGAAATATTGAACTCCGTCACAGTTCTCACCAAATAGATTCCCTCGCTTTAACACAAACAAGTGTAAATCAGCTTCCAGGATCATCAGATGTAAACAATCGGGCGGTTTTTTTGTCGGTTGCCGTCTTTCTGATAACTGCAAGAAGTTTTAGAAGTTCACAAGGCTTGAAAAGTTCATCCATAAACCCCAGAATGAAGAAAGCGAGGATATGTTGTCGAAAGCCAATGCGAAGATCGAGTTATTCTGAGCAGTGCATTCTGAAACATAGTAAGCATCAGTATTTTCTTTCACCAAAAGACCGTTGGTTTGGACTATTTTGAAGCACTTTCTGTCTTTTTTATATGCGTTGACGTTTCGCCACAAAAGTCGGAAAAAACTCCCCTATCAAGTTGTGGCACCACTATACCAAAATACCTTTTTGAGGCTGTGACAATCACTTTTCCCGTAAAGAAATGTGTGTTTTTGACGGAATGCGTAATACAGTGGTGAAGTTCACTGACTGTGTAGTTTGAGACGATGAATGAATCGGTAAACGCGCGCATCGCCGGATGTAAATTGACAATTTCCGCTCGAAATTTTTTTTTTTCTTTTCTTTAATTCATAAGCCATATAATAAACAACTTAATAACCCCGACCGTTCGGTCGTTACGGGAAAATCTCAAACCTCGGCCTACCGTATTGACCTCGCTATCGCTCGGTCAATACGGCAAGGCATCAGTTTGAGATTTTCCCGTAACGACCTCACTCTCGGTTATTAAGTAGTCAGTATGCTTCAGTGGCATTGGCTTAGAGGAAGCCCTGTTAGGGCTTTAAGCTAAAACATAAATAATACTTGTGTGTAACACTTTTATTATTACAAAAATACAAGTTCATTTGCATGGTCAATTTTCACAGGAAATAGGTAAACTTTCCCCAAATATTGTTCTGTCCAGTTTGCAAAGTCACTTGATCATCTGCCTCCCAGAAAATAATTTTGCCGATACATGACATTCTAGAAATGCACATTGACTTCCAAGTCATTTGCCGAAACACTTTACGTTTAATATTATTGAATTTCCAGGTACTGTTTCCAAGTTCCCGATAAGGAGGTAGATGCAGTTGCTACAGAGCTTCTGAGAGAACTCGTACGCTTTCAGGACAGACAGTTTCACAAGGATCCAGTTAAGGTGAATAAAGCAGACAATAAATTGACAATCAGTGCTTAGCACTTTGCTACTGGAGGATACTGTGAGTAGACAAGTCGTGTAAATATTCAAGAGAACAAAAAGTTGTTAGCCTCCTGGTTGGTAGGAGACAAACCAGCTGACTACATGGATGCAAAAGTACAGCTATGGAGTTGAACCTTATAGGTGCCCCTAATAAGCACCTCCTCAAGGCCATTACCCCCGCGAATTATGGACAAAAGAGAATAAGCACCCCCTCTCCAATAAGCCCCCTCCCCTGAGCTACCATAAGTAAATACATGCATGCCTGAGGCGCTAATCAACGAATGT
This sequence comes from Orbicella franksi, assembly GCF_964199315.1. Taxonomy (NCBI): domain Eukaryota; kingdom Metazoa; phylum Cnidaria; class Anthozoa; order Scleractinia; family Merulinidae; genus Orbicella; species Orbicella franksi. Next base: position 33,976,580 of record NC_138146.1, read on the forward strand.
TGGTAACATACTTCTTGGTTATAGACTTCTTACTAACTAGTCAATTGCCACTGACTGTTTCAGTATTTGTTTTAACCCTGAGTTTGTGTTTCAAGGAAATAGGAACATCCAATTCCCCATGTACACCTACATGTACATCTCACAAAGCCCTTCCTTAGAATGTCTTTATTCATACAGCTGAATGTATAAATGTGAAAAGATAATTTGATCAAATTGCATACATACAGGTGATGATCTCTGAATTATTGTGAAATGTTATTCATGGGCAGTTAATAATTCCAATTTATTCCAACAGGCAAAAGCTAAGAGAAGGTTTGTCCTGGGTCTAAGAGAGGTTAGCAAACATCTGAAGTTAAGGAAGTTGAAATGTGTCATCATATCGTCAAATGTTGAGCGTATCAAATCTGCAGGTAAGCCAATATTATCTAAATCAATCTATAGCTGGATAAATGAACAAAGGTACCCTGGCAAGTCAGCACTGAAAGGTTTATATGTACTGAGGTTGCTTGTTTAAAGTGCCACTGAAACGAAATTTTTGTATGTGAGATTTTTGCTTAGTAATAAAGTTTCAACCTTACTTGGAAACACTGCAAACTTTTTTTTCGCATGCGGTAAGCGAAAACTGCTTTTTCAGCCGTTCGAAGTTGGCTGGTTAAGCCCAAAATTGGCGGCCATTTTGGCGCGGCCAAAACAGCCTAGTGACGTCACTGGTTGTATTACTCTCATGCTGCGCTGAAAATTTAGAGTGATTATGGGAGAAGAGATTACTGTTCGAAGCCCCCCAAAAAACATCTTAAGGACATCTCGGAGCTGTAAAGCAGATAATCACAGTAGCCTTAAACATGAAGAGGTCGAGAGTCGATCCTGGGGCTTTCCAGTCTATTTAATTGGATATTTGCAGGATATTTTATGTAAGCAAGCAAACGAGTGGGAGTTCTTAGATCGCAAAATGATCGGGACTCTTGGTGAAATGCCAGCACTCAATTAAACAATATCTACACTCATAAAGTAAAAAAGACATGAAAACAAGAGAAAGCGGCTTTTGAAAATATTATCCGGACTGCTGCTGCACGAATCGCAGCAACAACGCTTTGAGTTTTCGAGTTGCTTCGCTTCGAGGAAACCGGACGCTTTGTGAGTTTCACGGCGGACGAGATTGTGCCACAGTGACCTTTAGTCCAGTTGTATCTGCTACATCCTGCAAGTTATCACAACAGCAACAATTTAAGAAACCCTCTTCTTTTATATGAGGGAGCGAATTTAAACTATAAAGGTAAACTAAGCTGCCATGACCCTACAGGTATGTTTTCAGGAAACGAGAGAAAGCGTGACAATGTCGGCGGCGAAAGGTCATATATGCAAATTAGTTCAAATTCTGTTTAATGAACCTTCGAAAGGAGTGTAAACTAGTGACGTTTTAACGAATTGTTTTGAACTTGGATATTATTAAATGAAGATCATAGACATAAGTATGTGCTAAAGAACTCAAAGTAATCCATCGGCCGTGGAATATTGCAATTGGGAGATACGTGTAAAACAGAAGCGAAATTCCCGCTTTGTTTACACTGATACGTATGCGGCGATAAAGCAAACCCTGCTGCGGATCACAATTTTCAAAGATACATTTTGTCTACCACAAGAACTCTCACTTATTAGTATCATAAAAAGATGCCCTCAGTGTGCAAAGAAGTACTCGACTCAAAGCTTGTGGACCGTTAATAACTTCGTGATTGTGCGGATGGCTGATGCGCTTACGGCTTTTAATGCAGTAAAGTTGCCGAGGATATATTCGAACCTTGTTAATAGACCTTAGATCAACGTGAGAATCCAAATTTCAGAACCAGGCTGAAAACAGACGACGAAATATCGTGTTTAGGCTTCAGGACGTGATATAAAAGTTGCCACACTCGTCTTCGAAATCTCCAATCGAGTACTCAAGATGTTCGAAAAGTATACTGAGCTGTTATAATCTGTAGCATTTACTCTGGTGAATCTACACTCTCTGGCGCCCTCCAACGTTTATGATGTGTATTTCCTGTCAAGGCTGGACAGAAATTACAAGGTAGAAAACTAGTAGGTATCGACAATATGAAGAATAAACTTGAATAACTCAAGTGAAAACAAGAGAGAATCTATAGCGCTTCTTGCGTGAATACAACCAGTGACGTCACAAGGTCCTTAAACTCGGTTCCAGAGCCCGGACACAGTTTTGCTCCAAAAAGTCGATTTCAACATCTAAAAAAAGCACTTTCTGTTGGGATATGGCAGAAATAAAGTTCACCATTACTTTCAGCACGTTTGAAACTATAGATTGGGATAAAAAAAGAGAGTACGAAAATTTCGTTTCAGTGGCACTTTAATAAAATGTGTAATAACAATAGTAATTTTTGTGTTCCACCTTAAATTAAGGTCATTTAAGTGCTGGTGCAATTACTGCAGTTGGGAGAGTTCATTTACCATCGAAACACAAAGTTAGCCAGTATACATACAGTATAGTGCAAAACTAATACTGAGTATGGAGAATGCATACTAGTTGTGCAAGGCTTTCGTGTGATATACCATGGAACATCCCACAAGTCAGTAGTATTTTCTCAGCATACACAGTCTTTAGGCGAGTGTATAAACCAAGAATGTAAGAGTGACAAGTGGGATGTTCCAATGTATTCTACGAGAAAGCTTTGCATTACTATTTTATACCATGCCATAAAAAATACAGTGGCCAACACAGTCAAAGCAGAGCACAATGGAAATGTTGGCTGTCATACCGTCGAGTATACAACGGCTTTCCTGTATTCTGATTGGCTGTATTTCCTATGGCATGGTATAAAGTATGGTATAAAGACAAGGGGTCCACCCTACTGATACAGTTAAATCCCATGTGACAATAACGTATTTGATGTTATATCAATTAATTTTATTTTATAACAACCGCAGACATGTTGACTGTCAGGGTGGAAATAATGTGTAAATGTGTTCAACAGGAGGTTTGGATGACGCCCTTGGTAGTATAATAACTTCATGCCAAGAAAATCAGATTCCAGTGGTGTTTGCACTAAAGCGTCAGCTGCTGGGCAAAGTGCTGTTAAAGAAGGTTCCAGTCAGCATAGTTGGGATTTTCAACTACGATGGAGCACAAGTGAGTAGTGTAGAATGAAGGGCAGCCAAACGAGGTGGTTTGTATCAAGATTGCTTTTGTGGGCCCTCCTCTCACCTCTCAGTCTTGACTGCGCCTTTTAATAGCATGTACATATTAGTGTAAGTATGTAGTATTGTAAGTAATGTATTTTATTGTACTGTTTAAAAAAAATTAAATGTCAAAAAAATAAAATAAATGAAAAAAAAAATAACATGTGAGCTCTAAAATTCAAAGCTCAACCGACAAATGTGTTTTTCGCCACCGTCAATCAAATGCTCGGCAGCTCCTCCCAGCTTCCGACTACTGCCGAGCGCGCTGTAATCAAATCATTGAACACAGTTCAGACAACGAAACAATGTTCGGCAGTAGTCGGAAGCTGGGAGGAGTCGCCGAACATTTGATTGAGGGTGGCGAAAAACGCATTTGTCGGTTGATCTTTGAATTATAGAGTCCGCATGTTATTGAAAGGCCCAGTAATATCGCCCCGAACAATTCAGTGGCAAGTGCTATGAGACGGGAGTGCTACGTGTATGCGCGAGATTACAACAAGTACATAATGATGCAGTATTTTTTGAATAAAACTGTTTTGCTTTTTGTCTGTGTCTTTGCCGCCGACATAATGTTGTTGATGTGTTTGTTTTTGATATAGGAACATTTCAAAACACTCATTGAGTTGACACAGAAAACAAGACAGGCCTACAATGAAAAATGGACGAAAATTAGGGAGAAACTAGAGTTACAGCAAAAGGAAAATAAATCTATAGGTATGTTGGCTTTGCACACCGTAATGAGACAAAATGCCGTGGTGACAATGTTGTAGGTGGTGTGCCCATGTGGGTATAGTTTGGAGTATATTCAGGCGCTACACCTGGTTTTGATCTACAGAATTCTAAGTTCAATTCAGTTATCACGGCATGTAAGATCAATAGCTAGCTGTTCAGCCTGGCGTTTGGGAATTTTAAACCATGCTTGTTTTCTGCTGTGTTAGTGTATGACTGGTTGTTATTACAAGCATTCATCATAAAGGCATTACATGCATGTGATTTCCGCTAGTTATCTTTATATACAGTCGAACCTCCGGTTGCGACCACCTCTCGTAAGTGACCACCTAGTTTACCGAAATACCAAACGTTTCTAAATCTCATCACTATGTTTGGAACCTCTTGTAAGCGACCATCTGGGCTTGACATTTTGGGTAGTCGCTTACGGGACGTTCGACTGTATGTTTTTTCTAAAATTTTAATAAACATACTTTTTCTTGTTTTCTAGTATTTTTGATTTGCTGTATTTATCTTATTATTTACATTTATAATTTAGATTGAGGGCCACTGGTTTATCAGTTTTTACTGTCATGTGCCACCTTCTTAGAATTTAGTTGTAACTTACCTACTATACTTTCAACGTGTGAGAGTAACTCATTTTCAATGAAGAGTACAACAGTGTCACTGTAGGTTTGAAGACTCTTGAAGAACGAACCTTAGAACATCGCGATGTTCTCAGTTTTCTTGCTAATAACATAATCACAAAAGTTCTAATGGTAAAAATAGCGTCATAAACTATGAACAAATCAGGTGATTGATGTGTCATTTTTCTTTGTAATCAGTTCTTTTTCGTACACCTCTCATATCTGATGAATGTAATCTGAACCAGTAATTGCAAGCATAATAGTGTTTCACTCTATTCCCATGCTCCAGTATCAACAACTGAAACAGACAAGGAGCTTATTGCTGGTGGAGAGGAGATGAGCAACCCTCCACAACCTATCACGGAGGAAGATGCTGTCGCAGAGAATCAACATGCAGAGGCCACTGAAAGCAGCGATGACGATGACGATGACGATGATCATGATCATGATGGCATTGATGACGACAAGGAGAATAGTGATGACAGACACAATGAAACAGATGCTGTCATCATAGAAAATGACTTGGAGATTCAAGAGTTTTAGTTAACTATAAATGACTGCGATATTCTGATTAATCTGGTATCAACATTAGGCTGATGAAGTAATTAGTAATATTAAAAAGGAATGAAAACGTGCTGAGGCTAAGTGAGGGTGAGAACATTTAATTTAAATAGAGAGGATAGTCATTAATAGAAGCTTAATTATTCACAAGGCACCAGTTAAACAAATCCAATCTATAATTATTACACACTACTTGTATAAAGTTATCATTTTAAGAAGAATTAAATGAAAACTTGCATACCAATGAAATACATACTTGACAGTAACAGACTTACTGAGTCATAACAGAGATTCTAGCTTTATTATAGTGAATGGTTTGTAAATAAATATTAGTTAATTACTTACATAAAATATTAACAATTCCTCACTGAGTTATTTGTGCAATGGTTTTAATGAGCAGACACTCCTTACTGAGCAGCAAGCAGCCATTGCCACCACACGGATCTCTGGCAAACCGGCAAGGAGTCAGTGATGAGAGGCAGCTGTATTCGCGAGTTATTCCACATCAAGCATTTGGAATAGTCTAAATAATGACATGATCCTCTTCGTGCCTAATTGGTACATATCAGTCTGAAAAATTCTGGCTTCTAATTTCTTGGTCCTCACTTAAAAGTCCCAACCGCGCTTTGTAGGTTTCACGATGCAATCGAAGCATTTAATTTGTCAACGTTATGTACACGCTTTTCGGCTGGACTTCATGTTCTCATTGCTAAATCTTTCTATTCTGTACACAGTGGAAGGCTTATTAGAAAGATTCTTTTGCGATAATTTGTTTCCGTTTACGATGCTGCTATGGTATTATGGTTAAGTTGCAATTGATACATAATTAATCATGTACGTTTGGAAAATATCGCTACAAAGTGTGTCTTTGCAAAGCACGATTCATTAGGCATACTCAGTTGTGCTTTTAATGTATTATGGTTCATTAAAAAAAAACCTGGATTTCCTATATTCTTGTGTAATGTACAAAACTTGATCGTCAAGCTATCAAGGAATTTAAATTAATTAATTAATTACTATTATGTTGATGTACATAGAAGTCAATCAAAGATCTCATTAAACACCTTTATGTAACAGAAACTTTTTTATGAACTTTCTGTACTAGAGGTCAATTGCTTCGTGTCCGGCAAACCTGTTGGATGCACCCGCTATTCTTGCCTGGTAAGGGTGGTCACAACGGTAAGGCAGCGTAAAGGTTGGCCCACGATTAGACAAGTCCCTGTGACTAGTCCATGCTGTGCCAAATTTGTATCCCTGCGACGTCATACGACTTCAGACTAGTTTGAATTGAAGGGGGTGGGGGACTTAACCCCTCAAAATCATGGTTGTCCCTCTGTGTGAACTGTTAGTGGACAAGTCAGTGTGTCCAAATCAAGCTAGGTAAACTTGATGAAATTCTTGACCTGGGTCATGATGTAGTTTTGAGCAGAAACGTTTCTCTCGTAGAGCCCCAACCCACCTAGGAGTGTATATATGAGTACAAATTCAACTGTTCGGAGAACTTTAAAGGATGGCAAGGAGTACAGTCGACTCTCTTAACGGACACCTGGTGCTGGTCCCGGCCGTTTCTCAGTCATTTTACTACAACCAAACTCTCTATGAGACGGACACCTCCATAAGACGGACACTGAAATCGTCAACGGACACTTGTGAGGTGCTGAATGTGACCGCAAATTACGATTTACGGAAGAAAAGCTGTTACCTCAACTTGCTTTTACCAATTTTTTTTTAGAAAAAATGACATCTTTTTAGACTTGGTGCCTCAAAAGACAGCCCTGAGTCATAAGATGGTTATGTTCCCGTTTGCAGAATGTACTGTACACTGTTTGGACTCCAGTTAACCCGTTAACTATTGATTGTAATACGACAAGAGATTCAATTTTATAAATACGTTTTTGTTCCAGTTTGTAGGTTTCGTTTAAGTAAATAACTTTAAACAAACTTTAAACAGACGCGTATTCACTATGCACAGGTTCAGCATTATTATCTTAAAATTGCTGGGGTCATGTTACGTCGACTCTCTACAAGCCGAACACCTCTCTAAGGCGGACAGCTGAGGCCGGTCCCGATGGTGTCCGTCTTAGAGAGAGTTGACTGTACATTGTGATAGACAAGCAACCCATTTAGAGAGGGTGGTAATTATCCTTGTTGCTCAACGAAAGTGGGATTACGCCTTAGGCCTCCGCTCGATGAGCCATCTCCCGGCCCTCTAACGATCCCTACGATTGGCACGGACTTACCGTTTAACATAATACGTTAAACATATGATTATCAATAGCTCACTTCCCTAGGTGTTCTTCTAACACTAGGTGTTTTTCAAATTACAGTGGTACCTCCATAACATGCCCAAGGAATAACACAATCATTGTGTTACTGATAATCCTTCCTAGATGGCATGGTTTTAAAGAATATATATACTGTACGTAACAATACTTGAGGAAAACGAAAAACCAGAGATCCGTGTTGATGTTTCACTTTCAGTTATACACTCGACAGCGTTTATTTAGAAGACTTATCCTACTTCAAGCTTTTACGAGCGTCACAATTAACATAAAGGCAGTCCTTCAGATTTGGCTGCTAAGCAAAATTTCAGGAAATTGATGATTAAGTATTCCGAGAATAAGCTTTAAACTCAACTCACCGCTGAGTTGTAGCACGAACTCTTCATAAGAAGACTTCGGCCCTTCTTTTTCAGCTTAAAAGACGTCCGAAAAAGGCAGAAAATATGGCTTCAGACAAATGTTCGTCGGCAAATTGCAAAGACGCTTGCACACCTTTGCAGCGACTTCAGAAATCGTCAGATCTGAATCGCACTCTGAACCATGCCGTATTTATAAAATGTGCAGTTCTTCAACATGTAGCTTTTTATCAATCCAGATGGTTTGACTGGGAGAGGTGTTCGTTCTTGGATTTCTTCTGTCTCGAATAAAGTCTCGTTGGTAGATTGTCAATCTCAATTTTTGAACACACCTCTTTAGTTTTAACTATCTTCGCCAGGGCATAGGCGTGACGAAATGTTTCTGGTAAGGATTTCATTAGAGTTATCTCGGCAGGCGTAACCGAGATAGGCAACATTCGTCTTTTCACAAAGGTGCTTTCATCCCCATAAAGTCCTGTGTTCTTGTCTGAAGCATCAGGAAACATCCTGCAGTAAACATGCTTTCATTCATGAGAGAGATTTCTTTGACATTGATATTGGGGGCAACAATCCTCTTTTGTAGACCGCCGGTACTAGATCTATGCTGATCTTCACTGAATTGTTTGAATATCGATCCCATCCAATATACACTGAAGTTGAACACCGGTTTTCCCCTAAGCACCTCCATCTTGTCCACGAAATTGTAGTCTTGTCGTTCAGTTTGTCAAGAATCATACGTAGCAATTTTAACACACAGGGACTCGACGAGGGAATTGACTGCTGACACAACCGCTTCTGCCAACTCCGCAGCTTCTGGCCGTCTAAGGTAGAACGTCGTCATTAAATGATCAATAAATCCATCTAAGTTCTCTTGCAACCCAAGTACTGTCTGTACATTTTGTGCAGACTTAATACTGGAAGAAGGAATCGACGTTGGCATGTTTACAAGGATTTGCGCAAATTTTTCATTCTTGGGGGTCTCTGCAGCATTCTCGTCACCCACATCTAGAATCTTATGGCACTGCAAAGTGCGATGTCGTATAGTAGTATCCAGGGGCTTATTTCCTAATTCATCCAGGGCGTTTTGGTCAGCTCTAAAACTCTGCAACTATTCTACTTGCTCCGGATAATTGCGACAAATGAAGAGGAGTGGAGATGAACATCTCTTGCATTGACATCGATCTCCTTTGCCTTCCACAAGAAGTTTTCTGAGGAGATCTGGAAGGGCCTATGTTTCATTACAGAAACTAACGGACTGTGACCCATTTCTCCCTTGTGTTGAAATCCATCTCAAAAACTTCACTAAGAAACAAACAAAATCCAGGAGATTCTCTGTAGACATTTTCAGCAGTGATGTTGACACCATCTGCCATAAGCAAATCAATTGTTCCGGAATAAAAGATACTAGTTGACAAGCCTATCCTATGAAGTGTTGTATTCCCGATATTGTCGACTGTGTTTACGGAGACTCCGTATGACAATATCTTCTTGATGAATTCTTCCGAAACATTTGCCGGCATCATCTATCATGTTAGTCCAAGGCGTTCTACCCAGAACATTTTTATCAGTTCTCTCACGATAGGCAAGTTCGCCTCTGCAACTTCATCCAACAAATCAGAAATTTCTTCAAAAATGTCCGATCCAGCGTAGACATGTAAGAACTTCTCACCCATTGGTTTTTCGCTTTCAAATCAATTTCTGGAAAATTTGGAAGAATATATTTTGACAACGGAGAACTGTTATCTCTAGTGAAAGCCAGATGTAGGATGGTGTGTTCACATTTAGTCTGGGAGTTGATCTTCGTTCCAGCTTTTACAAGGGCGTGAATCCGGCTTGTTTCAAATCGGAAGAAACTTCTTCCTCGACGTCTGTGTCTCCAAAGAAATCCAAACTTGGATGCTCATCTGAGCAGATCAAACAATGCAGAGCATTGTATGCATTTAGATCTGTGATGTTCACATCAACATTTGGCACCGCTGTTAACCTTAGTAAGTTTTCAAAACGATTTGCGATAGCGGCATAATGAAGAGGTGTCTGTCCCTATTTATTTTGACAGTTGATATATCCTCGGTCCTTTTAACAACTACATTTCAACGAGATTGACGCCTGCGTCTGATGTGTTCCAAGCTGCTAAGTGAAGTGGCGTTTCCCCTTTTGCATTCACGTCACTCACGTTTGTGATTCCTGCAAACTGCATCGACGTCACCCCGCAACACTGCTCGGTGACGACCGTTATTACCAGTCCACTGACGGTCTCCTTACTCTGGTGTTCTGACCATCCGCTGATGCCTAAGAGTATGTTGCATCTAGGGTTGGACGTTTCCCGCCATGGTAGTTGCTCCTGAGGAATTCAACTGCAAAAACAAATTCAACCGCTAACTTAAGTAAGACTGTAAACGTCAATGATGAGGTTTACTGATAACCATGTCACATGACACAATACACCAAACCGTGCCGCGAAGCGCTCTCTGCCCCTCTAATTCGCCCGTTCTGCAGGCTACAGAGGTTCCAGAGGTTTTCTGCAGCAGAAGGGAAGACTAAGAAAAAGGTAAGAGAAAACGTCTGGTGCCAGGGTAAGATATATCTTGTTTCCCAGGATATTCCCAAAGTGATTTTCCTTCGTTAAAAAAAAAAAGACAATCCGGTAAATTCTGGTTCTTCGCTTCGTGATCGTCCAGCATGACATTATTCCTCCCATCCCCTTAGGGTGAAGGGTACCCAACAAAGTCCTAATCATCACCCTTTCATTTACTATTTTGAGTGAGAAGCTTTCATTTACCTTCCATAGAAAATGGTGCCCCACTAGCCTGCGAACGCAGACGTATTTGCGGTTGTCACTTGGTTCCAAGTGACAGCTGGATTCAAAGTCGACAAATTGTTGGCAACCGGTGGGCAGATTACAATCGATGGAACTGAGGTCTTTAAACCGAAAGTCACACACGCTACAGTATTAGACCAGAGACTTACCAACAGTTATAGCAGAAAAGTGGATCGTAATCACTTCTTGCATGTGCTGTCGGACGAGTGTCGGACTGCATTCTCTTACATACATACATACATACATACATACATACATACATACATACATACATACATACATACTTTATTGTTACCTCCCCAATGGGGCTTTTCAGGAACAATTACTTAAATTACTAAGTTACTAATAACTACACAATCAAAATTAATCAAATTGAAAAAAAAGAAACATTTACAACATAATCTAAACTTTGTAGTCGCGAAAAATACTAAAAATAAATGAAGTTTAGGGAGTATTTACAAAGTTGTCTAAAAGCTTATTCTTTAAGATACGTTTAAAAACTTGAACTGAACAGCTTGATTTTTAAAAGGGGTCTAAATTGTTCCAAAGTCCAATAGTTCTGTAATAAAATGTTCTTTGTCCTGAAGCTGTTTTAAAAAAAGGTATATCAAGATTTGGCCACTCCTAGTTGTACGCTTGGTAACTTGCTCGCGGGTAATGAATTGTGACGTCAGATATTTGGGGGCGTGTCCGGAAATGCATTTAAAAGCCATGGTAGCTTGGCGGTAGTATAGTTGGTCCTTAACGGGTAACCAAGACAAACTTTTTAAGTGGGGAGTTACATGATGGTACTTTCTCGCGCCACTAACGATTCGACATGCGTAGTTCTGCACAGCCTGTAATTTCCTTATATTTTTCTCTGTGGTATTTGCCCAGACGTTCGAGCAGTAGTACAACTCACTGAAAACCAATGCATTTATCACGGTTAACAACGACGTTCTGTCAAGACAATGTTTGACACGGCTAATATGCGCGAGGCGTGCGATACATTCCGATACTGTGGTCTTAATATGATCATCAAATGTCAAGTTCGAATCCAAAATCACGCCGAGATCTTTGGCTGATTGTACTGGGGAGATGTCTTTTCCCAACAAAGACAAACGAAAATCATGGAGCTTCGAAGTCATCTGTCGGCTCCCGAAAACAATTAATTTCGTCTTGTCTGGATTTAGTAATAGCCGATTTCTGAAACACCAGTTGCGCACACCGAGGAGGTCTTCGTTCATCTCTTCAACAATCCGTTGGGTGTCTTGTGAATGAAAAGAAACAAACAATTTTGTATCATCTACATAGCATTCAGTAGAGCAATTCCGTGGAGCTTCCGGTAGATCATTACCGTATATACTAAATAATAAGGGGCCCAGGATGCTACCCTGAGGTACTCCATATTCAATTGGTATTGGATTGGAAACAGTGGAGTGAATTCGTACAACTTGATATCTATTTGTGAGATAGCTGTTAAACCATTGTAGCACACTAGTTGAGGCGCCAACGTCTTGTAGTTTTCGTAACAGTATTTGGTGGTCGATACTATCAAACGCTTTGCTCATATCTAGGAGAACACAGGCAGTTAATTTCTTTTTATCTATTCCTTTAAGAAATGCATCAGTCGTGCGAAGTAATGATGTTTCAGTAGAGTGCCATTTTTTGCTTCCATTTTGTTTTGTCGTCAGCCTCTTCTTTGTTGTCAAATAGGTGACAAACTGATTATAAGCGACTCTTTCACAGACCTTTGACAACACAGGTAGTAGCGAAATTGGTCTATTATTGTTAGGAAGTTCGTGATTGCCTTGTTTGGGAATAGGTGTGATTTCGGCTGTTTTCCAGATCCCTGGGAATGTTGAAGATGAACCAGAAGCATTGATGATTGATGTAACAAAAGGGAGTATAATCGGCAGGCAAAAGTCTGGCGGCGTCGACAAAATCTGGATCGGATCGGACCGGATCACGGATCGGATCACGGATCGGATCAAGGAAAAAAAATTCAAAATTCAAGATTCAAAATTCAAAATTTTGTTGAGCAAATTACACTAGAGTGACTACTGTGAGTAGAACGTTTTATTTAATTCAGGTGTGATATTCCTTTATTCATTTATAATATCAAGCCAACTGGGAGCTGGTCACAGATGAATTTTTTTCAGGCTGTTGGGTTTTGATTGCGATGATCAATCATGTCTTCATATCTTTCTCCGCAGTTCAGATAAATGATATTTCGTATATTTGCTTGCATCAAAGGTGAACTGTCATAAAACGCATCAGCATGGTAATAATAGGACGAACGTATGAATCGAAACACAAAAACTAAAAACACTAATAATATTAAACACCTGATGATTTCAAACAATTTCCATTTCTGAGACAAGTCTATACTTTTACAAGATGTGAGTTTGGAATACGATATTTCATACTGGAATAAAACGAAACAGACCATTTGTATTTCAAGGAAATATAGCTGTTTTACAAAAAATATAGGAATAACATCGATAGTGTGAACGATAACGCAACCCGAGAATAGACAACATTTTAGGAGTTACGTCACGATTTTTAAAGTCATTTTTAGGGTCGTAAAGAGTTGCCCTTATGTAGAATAAAACCTTAAAATGATCGTGTTCTAGTATAGAAAGCACTTAAGAGGCAAGAACAAATCAAAACGGAATGAGGATTGTTAAGGATGGCAAAGATTAACGAGGACTGCAAATGACGAACTTGAAAAACTAGGCTAGTTTTTTCAAGACGCGCAAATCGTGACGTAGCTCCTTTAAAGCAAGTCATGTCCTTAAGCTTTCGTACGTAAGCTTTCTCATTAACTGTAACGCTAACTGTAACGCTCACATGACACGAAAAAGTAGCCAAGAATTAGCTACTGATACTAACAACAATTTCAAAAACGAGAATGGGAGGTTCACGCAAGCTTCAAGCCAACTAACAATCAAATATAACTACATCTGCCTGTTCATTACAATTTAAATTCGTCGTAAATCAGGCGCTTATGTGGCTTTTTAAATGACCTCTTGTCATTCTCTGTAATTAACATGTCATTGCGTCAAATTCGGGATTCTTATTTTTATTTAACATATTTTAGTTTTCCACTTTTATTTTTTATTTATTATTATCTTATAAACGATTTGATATTTTTTTCTTTAAAACATTTTTTTTTTTCTGTGATCCGATCCGTGATCCAATCTGTGATCCGATCCGTGATCCGATCTGTGATCCGATCCATGATCCGATCCGTGATCCGGTCCGTGATCCGATCCGTGATCTGGTCTGGTCCGGTCCGGTCCAATCCAGGTTTGTCGACGCCGTCTTCCTTCTGCCTCCGAACTTCCTTTCAATCTCTCAATGCCGTCCCTGGACTGGGTCGGGATAATGCCGGGATTCCTTCCCAGATCCAGGGTCCCTCTGCATTTTTCCTCAAAACTCTGAAAATTTCGAAACGGGGACAAATGGTATGGAAGTTTCCAGGGAAAGTTTCCAGGAATCCGGAAATTGTTCAATTTCAGACAAGCAAACCATTCAACCGAAATTCCAGGAGGAAAGTCAAATGTAACGGAAATTCCTAGAGATAAATTTTTGAAAATCTCAGCATACCTCACAAGGTTGTCCTCCTTTCTGGAAATTCCAGAAAATGCTGTTTCATTTGTCACTGGAAATTAATCTCCACAAAATTCAAACAGGAATTTTTTTATCAAATGGAAAGCACCCTACCAGTGAATGGTGGTCACTACATTGGACTTGATGCTTTTTAGGGACATAATTTAACTACCACTGCTTGCAAAATACACTCTACCATCCCTAGGCAGGGTCTTGACACAAGGTAAATGTGGTTTTAGGAAAAGATCAGTCTGTGATGTTTTCGGAAATTATGGAAACCAGTCTCATAGTACAAGAATCTAGTCTTCAGAGCCACTTGAAAAAATGGGCCCTTTTTTATTTTAGCTTGAAAAGGGAGCCACAAGTGTTGTTGGTGTGTCTTTTCTTGCATCAATAAATAATCAAAGGAGTTAATTTTGCCACTGACAAACTCTGTTGCTGAGCATAACAACTTAGGTCTCAGTTTTAACCCACAGGGAGATAATATCTTTTAAATAGCAATAAACAAATTTGATGGTTAATTTACTTGTTCACACAAACTACACATATATTTCTATTTTTCTGGATTTGCAGTGTGTTGCCAGATAGTCTAGAAGTGCTGGAACTATTAAGATCCAAGATTTTATAACAAGGTTTGGAAATCAGAGTTGAAAGAATGAGACAGGTCCCTTTGAAAACAATTGTAACACAAGCAGATTTATTTACAATTTCTCCAAAAGGGGCAATGCAACCCCAGTAACCTTGCACCCAGGATTTTCCCATAGAGAGAATGTTGACTTGAAAACATTCTTTTAAATGCCTGTTACAGGAACAAGTCAATGGCTTCCTCCTTTAAGCTGAGTTTCTTCACTGTTTCATATGAGGCTATCATTATGACACTTGAGGGAACCCAAGACACTATGCTAGCAAGCATTCCTTTTGTGAAGGACTTTGGACCTTCTTTCTTTAGTAACTCTTTGAAAGATCTTGTCATCGACTTTCCACCTTCAACCTGAGAGAAGAGAGAACATTACAGTTCCTTTTAAAACCTATTAGCATAGAGCACGTAGTTCCAGATAATTTAAGCATCTGACAGTCTAAAAAAGCAAAAAGATTTTTAATACACATAATGGGAAATTTTGAGCCTGTTAAAACTGAATGTAAGTAAATTAAATCTGTACTTAACAGCTATTTCAGGCCTACATCTCCTGTCAGAGTTTATCCTCCCGAGGGGGCCTGAAGGCACTCCCGTAAATTTCAGATAGGTGTGTGCCTGAAGGGTCTTAAACCCTGACCCTAGTTAAGGATGAAGCAAATGCAAATTGTACCCTATTTAGGCACAAACCCAAAAAATGACCTGCTATTCAAGGGAATTTTTTCTGGCTATATAAAAGGCCCTGTAAATTATGACAGGCTTTCTATATAAATTTGAAAATTATCAACTTTATCTGACATGGACACCGTTAGGACTGTTCCCATACTGTCCATCTTAGAGGTGTCCAGCTTATACAAAACCAACTGAGGTAATTGTTGTAATTTATTGGCACAAATAATTCTGAGATACTGGTGTATAAAGCTCAGCCTCTCAATGCACAATTAAATATACATGCCTGTTTTACTAAAAGTAAATCTGTCAAACTGAGCATCTCCTTCTCATCTCCTCCTCTTAAATGATGTTTTACACATTTTTGGCTCTGAGACCATTCAGCAGGAGGTTTAATATGCATATTTATTTTGGATCTACCTTTCTTCCTGACATATCCAGGTACCACTGGGTTAAGCACAAGATAACAACCCAAATATATTTTTTTCATTTTACCTGCAGCCTTGTTTTAACAATATCAAAGGGATTTCCAATGACTGCTGCATTTAATCCTGAAAATCCACCGGCCACACTCTGAATCAACAGATGTGAGGTGCCTTCTGGTGCGTAATCTCCAATCATGTCCAAGTACACACCATACGAACCCCACCACACAGCGCTCCACAATGCTCCCGTTAACAAAGAGGCCACAAATCCTCGGTAAAACCCACCCATTCCGTGGTCTTTAAAAAGGTCTGTAGAGATATGTAAAGCTCCTTTGAGTTTTGTGCTCGTCTCTCCCTGTCCTTGAATCATAAGCTTTTGAGAAATTACCTCGATCGGATTTCCTAAAAACTGCTCCATTACGGCAGCAATTCCACCAGCCACAAACCCGCGAGAGCCATCTCCGAGGAATGAAATCTGCGAACGCGAAACCTCATAGCTTGTCACGTAAAAATGCCCCGTTAAAATACTTAACTGGCTGACCACAAACCCTTTGTAGAGCCCTCTAATTCCTTCAGATCTGACAGTTTTGAACACAGCATCCAAGGTGCCCTTGTACAATGCATTTGCACGCTGAACTTGAAGTCTAGTTTTGATCACATCAGCTGGATATAAAATGGCGTTCACACCAAGGAAGAAAGCACTACCGAAGGTGTAGTATTTGAGCTTATCAATATGCTGCCATTCTATCTGTTTCACCTCCTCTGGCATCGAGGTGAGATTTTGATGGAACTGCGCGCCCGCGCGCCAAAACAAAATTGATCCTTACGCTGTTCGTTACGCTAATCAATTAAGTACGCACCATATAATGTTACGTCAAAATAGTCACGCTAATTGAAAGAGGTGTCCAGTGTCGTTTTTTCAAGCCTTTATACAAAGTGGATTACGTGACTTACCTCGGGGCTTTATATCGCTAAGATCACTGAAGTGTAAAGTCACGTTAACTTCTGTTCTGTCCTTCACAAAACTACAAAAATTTAAAACTTTATTTAAATTCAACACTTCAAAATTGCGGCCTGAGAACCACTATTATTTTACTCCACATAGGATCAGATTTTCCTGTTTTCCACCTGATTGCTCAGAGAACTTATGTTCGTCAAGTCAGGAGGGTTGCATTATCAACGGACCCCTCAAATAGACGTTGATTTTATTTTATCAATTCTCTTTGATTGATGTTGAAAATAATGTTTGTTCATTTGTCGTAGGACCAGTATGGAGAATAAGTTTCGATGAATTTCACCATTGGTTTTTTTTTTCTTCTTTTGCTGATTAGACAAAAATTTAAAATATCAAGTTCCAGTTGAAAGGACTTTTCTATTTGTCGCTTATTTACATTTTTTATTTATTTTTTCCCTTTCATTTGTTTATTTTCAGTTTTTATATATTTACACTAACATATGATTTTTTTTTTTTGCAAAATTATGGTTTTGTAATTACACATACCCTGATTGGTCGGTTGCTGTATATTTCGTACGAGGCAACACACTTGTTGCCATAGAGCCCGATTACATGAGACAGGCTGGACTGGTTACATAGACCTGCCAACTCTCCAAAGAAGTGTTCTGGGGAGGAACAGGATTTTAGGAAGGGGGTTCGAGTTATAGACCGGGCCAAAGGTGGTTTCCTGTATGGGGTTCTGGGGCATCCTCCCCCAGAAAATTGTTAAAATTGCCCTCAGAAATGGGATGGTAATCGCAGACCAAGGCAGCGTGTTGTCTCTTTTTTTTTTTTAATTCACGGGATTCAACCGAACCCTAGATCCGTCCCATGTGTCCAAACCCACTAAGTCCGTCCCAGGTGTCCAGCCTACAACTTGATAGGCAAACTTTCACCACAGATCAAACCAGCTGGATTTGACACAGTGATAAGTTTTCAGCCTCACACAAGATTTTCAGCTGAAAATGGGTAGTTCACATGGTGATACTAATGTCACTTCACAAAAATTATGGCATGTTGTAAACCAAGGGAAAGACTAACGAGAACATAGAGAAGAGCTCTGGAAGATAAGATGAAAGTGACAGACTGTAAAGGTGGTATGCTGTTGGGGCTGTCCCAAAACTCTGTTCTATGGAGCTGTTTTGATTATGGCCTATATAACCTCTATATATACAGTCTCCGCAAAGTACCAAGGGCCTAAATATACAACTTGTGTCACTAAGCTATTGTTCTGCCGTCAGTAACCCGACAGATTGACCTTGTAGACAGCATTGCATACCAAGAAATGATTAACCACCATGCCAGCGCTGAAAACTCAGGAGCCCAATTTCCAAATCTGGCCTTGTTCCTGCCCAATCCACAGCTGTATCTTATTCGTCTCAATTTACAAGAGAAGCATTATTGGTTCATAGTCCTAGGGCATAACTTAACTAGCCCAGAGACTCCATGCTGTACCTGGCTAGCTGTAGACTGACATTTGGTTGTAATATGGCCACCACATTTTGTTCATTTGATCAAACCAATTATTTATTTACCCTCTCTTCTCCCCTGGGAGCTTTCATCAAGCCCTCATTGCCTCTCATTTCCTCAGTAAAGGTGCCCAAATAGAGCTACTGACTTGTTATGTTCACTGTGTTATGCAAGAGGATCATGCCTTGGGATAATTAGAAAAATGAGAACAAGTCAAACTGGCACGCAATAAAGGGGACGATGGGCCCCACATGCTTCTCTAACTCATGATTCTTTTGCTTATGTTTAAAAATAGACATAAGAGATGACTGGGGACAAGTCAGGTCCTGTTCTGTCTCAAAGCCATACCAGTCCAAACAGGCTCAATGTGGTAAAAAAGAAAATAAACCTACTACAGTCCAGTTTATTCACATTAGCCTTAAATTTTAGCCATTAATTTTAAGTACATAAAACAAAAAGTTCTTGATTATTCAGCACCAGAATCCTCCTTTTCCTTTAAGCTTAATTTCTTGACCATTTCATAGCCTATTATTGTAATTGCACTGCATGGCATTTCAGAAAGTGCACTAGCAAACATTCCCTTTGTTAATGCCATGGGTCCTTCATTTTTCAGTAGATCTTGCAGAGTTCTCACAATAGACTTTTTTCCTTCCACCTAAAATAATAAAGAGACATAATAAACTTGCCATCAAAACTTTTATGAGCCAACAAAGCAGATCCTCTCTTAAAACTTGTCCTGGATGGGATGGCATTCCAGCACAGGTTACCCCCACCTTCCTTCCCCCAGTGTTTGTTAGCCTAATGGTCCAGCTTGTGCTCAAATCCAGGCTACTCAACCTGGAATCCATGCACTAGCCTGATGCCATGATCCTTGTGGTTAGCACCAAGAATTAAGACCTCTGGATCAGCATAAATCACAGCAGTTACTCTCTCTATGCGTGTTTAGAAACCATTACAGAACTTATTATAAAATAATGCGTGCAAACAATCAAACTAGAACCAGAATTTTCTGGTTATAGTTTTTGATTTTGTCCAGAGTAAACAACAAGAAAATGTGTGAACTCTGAGAATGTGATTGATTTGGCCACAACACAGCACCACCCCAAATATTTTCAGTCTGCAACCTGCACTAACTGATATAACCCTCATCTTGTGTCTCATCTAAATTATCTGGATTGCTTTCCAGTGACCCACCATTCAAATTCTTTAACTTACCTGCAATCTAACTCTGATGATGTCTAATGGATTTCCTACCACAGCTGAACTGATTCCAGCTAGCATTCCTGACAGTCCCTTAATAACAAGGTGTGACGTCCCATCAGGGACCATTTTCCCAATCACATCCAAGTACAAGCTATAAGAGGCCCACCAAGTGGCACTCCAAAGACCCTCGACCATTAAAGACGCAGCGAAACCACGGTAAAAACCGGAACCTCCATGCTCCTTAAACACTTGCTTAGCAATTTTAACAGACTTTATGGTGCCACCCTGTTTGTTTCTTTCTCCTTGCCCTTCTACCATCAGACGTTGAGATATAACATCTACTGGATTGATAAATGTCTGCTCTATGACGGCAG
Organism: Orbicella franksi; assembly: GCF_964199315.1. Classification (NCBI taxonomy): domain Eukaryota; kingdom Metazoa; phylum Cnidaria; class Anthozoa; order Scleractinia; family Merulinidae; genus Orbicella; species Orbicella franksi. The sequence continues at coordinate 33,996,501 of NC_138146.1, forward strand.
CTATGCCACCAGCTATAAAACCACGGAATGCATTCTGGAATGTGGAAAATTGTTCCCTGGATATCTCGTAACTTGTAGCGTACACGTGGCCGCTGAGAACGGCGAGCTGGCTTACTGGAAATCCTTTGTACAGCCCCAAGAACCCCTCGTGTTTTATAGTCTTCAAAACGACATCCAGTGTGTTTTTGTAAAGGGATTTTGTGCGCTGGAGTTGAAGTCGCGTTTTGATCAAGTCGACCGGATACATGACTGCATTTGTGCTCAACATGTACACGTTCAAAAACAGAAAGTACTTCTTCTTTTCCAGCTGATGCCATTCTATAATTTTTACCTTTTCCGGCATTGTGACAAAACTGATTCCAACAGTGTTCTATTTCCATTTCTGAGAACAGGAAAATATTCAACAATAATCGCGATCATGAGGTCGCCATCTTATTTGACTTAGGAACCAAGCCAGTCCTTTAGCAGCCGCGCCTGTTGGCGACTGCCGTTCAAGTTGTCTTGAGGGGTTGTACTTGTTGCTTGCTTTCCACCCTTTCCACGCCATGATCATGTTAAAAATATGGTTTGTTGTTACCGCGACTGAAGATTTTCAAGGTACCATCCGCCATCCCTCCAACAGAGTTCACCTGTGTTTTGATCTACTTTAGTATATCGGAGTGGCCAGTGCCGTGGTTTGACTTCAAATATCTGATGTTGTGGTACAACAATCTTGTTACACAACACATGTGAAGTCAACGTGTATTATATTTCTTGTACTTTCTTTTGTAAAATTTTCATTGTGTAAGGCGTCCTTTGGTTTGAGTCAGCGGAATAAATCTTTTGCAACTGACGTCAACGCCGCCATGTTGGATGGCCATGCATGGGTCTTTGTCATTTGGATCTCTCGGGAATGGTTGCAAACCACCACATTTCATTGAAGGGTTAAAACATATGATCATGTCTTAAAATCCCGGGGATGGGAAATTTGACATTTTATTACTTTGTGCCCTCCCCATGTGGTCTAGGGCTTGCATTTGACAAAGAATGCAAACATGATGTTGTCATGTTATCTTTTTCATCTCCCATTGATCATTTGTAGATCAAATTTCATTTGATCCAATATATGATCAACAGGAGATAAAATAATCATATACTAATTATTGATTTTAAAGCTCTCTGAGATGATCAGCTGCATAAAAATATTTTGCCTGTTCCGTTTGCTAGAGAAGGATCATGCCTGGCTATTGGCTGATTTTGCCTCAGGGGTGTGTGGGATCGGCACTGCTGTAAAGTGACTAATGCATAAGTGATATTTAACAAAAACTGAGTCTAGGCACAGAAAGCCCTCACTTGAATTTGAAGGATGACACAAAGTTTTGAAGTAGCTGGCCTTAGTAATTGTTGGAGTTAAATAAGGTGGCTGATTTTGCCACACATCTCACCAGATTACCCTGTATTTAGAATTCTGCATATATGTAAAAATTCAAAATAGCTGCCAGAGATCAGAAGACACTTATCCACAATTATCTTATATTTGTCTTCTGAGTTGTTGTGGAGGCCCTTGAGATCTAGTCCTATAAATTTAAAGATACAATAAATAGATACCAAATGAGAATTTTTTCCTTTGTTAAATACATTACATGTACAGACATTTGTATAGCTACATAACTAGATTCTCACTTGGCAATCTTGTAAAACAGTATATGATAGTTTTAAATTAATGTAATGTATTTAGATTAGTATACTATATACTATTGTAATTACTGAAGATTTTAACCAAGTTTTAAAAAATGATTGATTGATTGATTGATTGGTTGATTGATCGATTGACTGATTGATTGATTGTATGGCAATATCTCTTCAAAACATTGACTGACTGCAAAATTTTAAAAGCAACTTTCTTGCAAAAGCATTCATCACCTGGCATTCAATTATTTCATAAACCAAAACAGTCAAATGAGTTAACATCATTGGTTGCACTAGCACCAAGCATTGAAATGATCCCTTTATCCATGAAATAGATTCTGGAGTACTATACATGCTACTGCTCCTCAAACCTTTCTCTTCCCTTTGTTCATCTATGTCAACAGACCCTTCAAATAAATGATAATGATATTTAAATAACAATACTTATACATCCTAAGCTTCATTTCATGTGAAAAATCATTTGTCTGGAAACATGAGTGTGAGGCTAAGGATGTACGAAGTATTGTTATTCAAATGTAGGCACCATTCATGTCAAGGGTCTATGAGACATAAGGTAGTATTGTTTCATACATCAAATGAAAATCACTCTAAGGCACACCCTAAAGACAGACAACTGTCCACTCAAAGCACATGGATGGACATAAAAGAAAGTTGCCCTGTCCTCCATTAACAAATATTACCACCTCAAATTAAACATGAAATTCAGAACCACTTACCAAAATAATAGATTCATTGTTGCCACTTGTCTACTCAATAGTTGATCACAGACAACATTGACATACTAAGCATAAAACAGCTTCACACGCTTGCAAAATTCAAAATGTACCAGCAAATTTGATTGCCTCATTAAAAAGATGCTGGTCCTGCGTAAACTCAAACCCGAGAACTGAATTACGTGCAACCTGCTCACAAAGTGTTTGTTTACCCATCTGTTTAGTATGTAAATTTCAGTTTCAACCTACTTAAATATTCGCTTTCTTATACTTCATTTACCGAACGTTGAACACTATGACTCTTTTCTAAAATGTACATTGCTCTCATTTTTAAACTTGTTTTTCGCGAATTATTTTTCTTTCACCTTTAGCCATGACTTCCCTGTCTTTAGTCGAAATTAATTAACCAAAACACCCTCGATCATTTTATTATACAGCTTTTTCAGACAGTCACCTCTGGCTGGGTGCTGCACTAAAGTAGTTTCCTTGTATTCACACTTGTCTTCATACATGCGAAATTCTTTATTATGAGTAACTTTAACACCAACCCGGTCCGCCAGTATACCAATGTACGCATCATCGATTTTTAAAGGCTTTAAAACATCAAAATACGACAGAAACTTTTCCACTACATCATGCGACAAGACATAGCCTCCCCCGCTACAATATGGCTTGTAAACAGTTTCGTTGTATTCCTCAGGTGACACCGCATATCTACCATCTCGCAAGACAACACTGCCAACCATGATGTTCCCGGTGTAAAACTTCTTCTTTGGTGTTGTGTATTTGCTCAGGAAGTCCATCAGACCAAAGGTATTCACGAACACGTCATCATCTGACTTCAGGAGGTAATGAAAATTGCAATATTTCACCGACCATTCGAATCCCATGGCAACTTTATAACTCATGTTCCAAAAATGTTCATGGTAGTCTGCCTGTACCATGTCGCCGTAAATTTCGGCCTCTTTCTTCGCTTTCCTCATTTCTTCCTCGTTGCTGTTTTTGCCCAAGAGGAAAACGGTTTTCCATTTTGTTTTGATAGAATAATCGGCTCCCCAAGTCTTGCGTATTAAGTGGCGCCTGTCAACATTTCCCACATTCGTGGACACCAAAATGAGCAAAAACACAGAGTTCGTACAGATAGCCGTACTCAGTAATTTCGTGCGATGAATGTGTGGTTGAACAATTGGTGTACCGGTGATGGTGTGATCGTTTACTAATGAACCGAAGTAATTGCTTTGTTTGAGGACTTCTGTTCTTGACTGCTCATCCGGAGAAGGAGTCGCGAGATAATTCACCGCGTTTAGGTTGATATCGTTCCACACACGCCAGATTCGAACGGTTAACAAGAACGCTATGCAGGTAAGCAGGAGTGGAAGAGATTTCTTCAAGAAACGCATCGTCAATCGGATCAAACTCCCCACCGGCATGTTTGAAGACTTTGAAGCTTCTGCTGCGCCTGAAAAAGACAGGCCGAACACCTGGAATCAATTCGTCTTAATTACTGTTTAATTATTAAACTGAGTTGTGGAATGTTCTTTTTTTGTGAAGTCCATGTAAGGTTGCGTGACATTCTGATGGCGGGAGGGACAAAATAATATCGAATATTATTGTTTTGCGAAAATACGAATTTGAAGATAACATAAATCAATAAGAATTTGTCTGCAATTAGTAGACACAACAGCAACGCAACGAGTTTGGGGCAAAAGAACAATTTATTGAAAACTAAAGGCTATGAAATTAAACCCAGCGAGGGTAGGGAGGGTAAAACTAGCGAGGAGAAACCACAACTGATCTTTGAGACGACGCTGAACTCGATATGACCGAGGAGAAACCTGACTCGACTGCGAAAAGACATGAACCACACTAGGGGGTGTGTCACAAATTAAGCGTTTTGACAAAGCCAAAACCACCACATGCATCGATTTTGAATGAATCATTCATGCGTGACCGTAGATGTAAGGATGTGATATAAACTCACGACGGCCGGTATACCAGGCACGATTTACGGTCGGGTTTTGTGGTAAGGGTTTTCTGTAAGGTTTTACAACTTTACAGGCTCAATAAAACAGTTTAGTGTATGGCCTTCGACTTGTAACATTTTAACATATTTAGTATTGTTATCCGTTACCATGGCAACGAGTAGAAAAATAATTTTATATCTACCGCATTATGCATTTGGCCTTAGGGCTCACCGAGTGAGTTTACAGCCTTGCAACCCTACGGCCTTACATCCCCACAGCCTTACAACCCTGCGACCTTACACGACCTTACATCCCTACAGCCTTATCATTTAAGATGGTTTTAATAAAATATCGGTATTCACGTAAGCCAATTCTCTATCCACACCATTCCACCATCCATGTCATTCCTTATTTTTCGGATCGGGATCATTTGCGGTCCAATATCATATGGGGATCATTTCCGGTCCGGGATCATTTGCGGTCCAAATTGGGAATCATTTGCGGTCCTGGGATCATTTTGAGAACCAGAGTACCTCATAGGGGTGAAACAAACTTCAAGCCACGCCCACAAAACAGGATCTTGGTACCTCTTGTTATTTTGAAAACAACCCCTAAGATTTTGGGGGTTGTTTTCAAAACTTCCGACGAGCACCCCCGTCCCATGTTTTTTTTTATGGGGTTGGGTAACCTTAGTGCTAAGGTTACCCTAGCAAGAGAATTACCATGCATAGCAGTCCCACATTTCTTATTCTTTACATAGACGCGTTTACAAGGCTGGTAGGGTTATCCTGGCACTAGGATAACCCTAGCTGAGCACTGGGGTTACCCTAGGCCAGGGTAACCAATCCAACGCCCTGCTAGAAACAACTCGCCTACCCGGGACAACTTTATCAAAATATGATTAAAAAATACCGGCAAAACAAACGTTACGAATTGTATATTGTAAATTAAGAAACATCGTATTAATTCACAATTTGTTTTAGTTTTGCTTTGGATAGGAAAATTTCCAATAACGGCTTTTTGAAACGAAATTTTCGTCGTTATTGGCGCTAAAATATTCGACTGCAGAAGCCAGGAACTGCTTCCATTCTTACTAAATCGTTGTTCTACTTTAGCAAGGGTTGTGCCTTTGACTGCTAAGACCTAAACGAAACTACAGCCTAGTGCGTTTATTTATGTTTTTTTTCCGCGGAGTGACGCGAACTTGTATAAGCCTCAATTCTCCGAAAAAGTTCATAGAGAAATTAATTGTAGGGAAAATTAAAAACTGGACGCTTTCTACTACAACTACATCCCTCAAATATGTTCAATGCAATCCTTTGTCTAGCATCTAGACTTTGCTATTCCTAAGTTGTTCAGAATTCAACTTTTAACAAAATTATTTGCCATCGGATTCTCATACAAACACTAACCCTGTTGCCTAGCCAAAATGACTTCCAAAAATCTTGATAAGGCAAAGTATGCATGCATCATACTTCACTTACAATTCGGCTCGAATACCAGACTTTAACGGCTTCAGGATCTCTATTAACGAACTCGAGAAACAAAATTTTAATTTTGCAGCTGTTTTCTCTATTTTTGTAACGTAAATAACTGCATGAAATATTTACCCTTACCAACAGAACCCAGAGACCCGAGATCAGACTTGGATTTAATTACTGATCATCAGATATTGCTTTTTCAGCCTATTACTGAAGTACCGTATAAATTAAAACTGCTACTTATAAATTGACTAAAACCTGACACGACCGCAAAACTTCTTTTGATTTAAAGGTTTAAGTGACTTTGAATTTAACTAAAACGCTCGGTCAAACAGCAACCAACCAAGGTCATCCAGCACTGGCAAAACAGAACGGCCGGGTTTGACAAAACAGTTTCGTCGCTAAGAAGAGGATTAGCCTTCAGCAAGAACATAAGTCTCCTGCCTACAGCCATAAAAAGAATCATTCAAGAAGATTAGAAAGTCCTAAACATACCTTTTCAATAGAAGACGAAGCTTTTTTACATGTAAAAATGTCTGGTGAGTGGTCTTATTGCGAATACAGAACAGTCACACTGCAAATATAAATTTGATGTTGTCTAATTATAAATAGAAGAATTAAATGTAAATAATATCCCAATTGCTTCAGCGTGTTAAATGATAATTAGTTGAACATTTTCCCGTTTCGATTTCCATCTGTCAGGAATCAAAAAAGTAAACATTACGTTTCTAATCCAACTCTTGGTTTCCACGCACTGTTCTTTCTATCATATCAGGGAGGGTAAATTCTATGATGTTGGCAAAAATACCAGGAGATATTCTAAAGAAACTTTTGCTAATGGAAACTCAGTTATTGTTTTCGTAGAAGACTTCCTGCAGACAATGGGTCAACATGCTATGTTGTTTTAACTATTGGCTGAATTTTCCGATTTGGGTTTTCACATGGCTGTTAGGTATGAAGAAACAAACATCACGTTTATAGCTTGACCAATAATTTCTGACGCACGATTAGACCGAATATTCACGAGCTGTTCGTAGTGTTTCGAGCAACAGTCCTTTCTTTCCTCAAGCATAAATGTATTGTCCAGTATCAACGAGGTGCTTCCAGATACTGTCAGACGATATTTTTTCGTTGCGATTTCCTTTCAGCTGCTTCTAATAAAGTGAATTCTTAAAAATTATCATCAAGGTATTTACGCTAAACTTATAATGCCGGTTATTTTAATGAAGCTTAAAGTTAGACATTGTTAAACGCTAATTCGTGTTTTAGATGATTGTCTCTATAGAAGCTTACAGACAACGGTCAAACAATGGTTAAAATGATTAAAATGCCTTCGAACCGTGATTTTTCCAGTCAGTGGCTGAACAATGTCTTATGAGGCAATGCATGGTTTGTTGAAGGACCGCAAAGCGGAGCACCATAACTATAGGAACAGAACCACATGGATGCATAAAATTAAAAATAGAAAGCAACTGTGAACATGGCTAGCGGCATGGATCGCTAAGACCAAGTCATGTAGCCTTGGTTTACAGCGTGCATTTTTGATACTGGACGTCTCTGTTGTGGTCAACTGATCGACACCGGTCAAAACAAGATATCCACTGACCAGTATTACGTGACCATATCGAGGGCTCAGGTTTAGAGCTCATCGAGATCAGGTAGGTTTTTAAAGTTGACCACTGACCAAGTACTAGCTGTTTTCGATTGAATGATAAGCTCAAGGCAGGTTAATTTATTCCGCTTTTAGGCTTGGCTAAATCTATATGTTATGCACATTTTAATTGAAGTTTTTGAGTCGACATGGCCACTAATAAATACGGTCGAACAACTTCCTTTAGCGAGGAAGATTTTGATCTTTTAAATCAAACCGATGTAACTTGATCGCTACATCAAAACCTTATATTATATGATCAAGATAATCATCACATTTTAGCTTTAGTTTACAAAAGTTTTTGTAAGACTTAATGCTTTTAAGGTCATGCAAATAAAGCTGCCGTAGTTATCGTTGATGATGACGCAGAAGACGCGCCTAATTTCCTATAACAGAAGATGCGATGAGGACAATTTTAAATGTGAAATAACAGAAAATCAGTGTCATCGCTTCGCGATTGCCCTTGAAACGTTGTGAATTACTGTACAAGCAGCAAACACAGAAACACCAAATAATTTCGCCCATCGCCCTCTCGAAAATTCCAGTTGCCTAAAATATCAAAACAATCAGAACTTCCTGCATTGGTGACAGAGTTTAAACCTACCTGTAAGTATAGTCTAACTCGCTGTTGCTCTTCAGGTGGTGTTTGGACGTAGTCTATAAAGATGGGTATGGTGAAACAAAGTTTGAATAATCACTTTTCACGTTTTAAACATTGCCGGGTTGGACAACGACTTTTGCAACCGCTGTCTAGACCTCGTTTAATATTTGACTCATAACTTCCGCAATCATAATCATTATCATGCATAGTTTTTTCATGAATTTCGTGTCGGCTTTTAACTTTGTCTGACAACGCAGGTGGCGTGCTGACGACGCAAAAGTCAATCCTAAACAGCTAATAAAAAATTTAAAACTCTTTGAAATTCAGATCTTTGAATATACAATTGTATTACATGGCTTTATTGGCGAAGTAAACCATTTTCTGTCTATCAGGTTAAATTCCCTTTAATTTTTTCTTTATTATTTAATAATCCGAAATTTGTTTCAGCTAATTGCGTTAAAAATACTAGAAGGGCTACATCGTTGGGCCATCACTGAAAATAAGTCCCTAGAGGGAAAATATTATTTTTAGAGGAGAGGTAACGTTAGTCATAACATCAGGAATATTCAAATCAGAAAAAAATGCTAATACCGTCGATTTTATCGATCTAAACATGGTCAGTTGACGGAGAAAAAACAGCGGTTTTCCTCGTTTTTCCTTATTTCTCTAATCCTTAGACAGAGGATGGCCTGGTTTGAAGTTGCACCAGTATTTAGCAATCGAAATTTTCCGTCCACGGTTAGGTGAAAACGACGGTATATTAATATAATGAACTCTGGATATAAAGTAGCTCTTTACAAGAAAGAAGTGTACAAACGTACGATGCTTCATGAATGTCATGACTAAATTATTCTCAGCGACCAAGAATTTTTTTTCTTGTGTAAACGCAATTACTTACATTATGACAAAGAATAAAATATATATATGTAAAAAAAAAGTCTGTTCTCAGAGCGCAATTGAAAATCTTATTAAAAGTGGAATATTTCGTTCTTTTCGCTTCCCCCAAACTTCATCAGCCACAATAAAAAAGGGTTATCTGATGTTCATTATATAACCCTATAATCCTAACCCTGAAATATTCCACTTATAATAAGATTTTAAATTGCGCTTTGAGTACAGATATTATTATTTATTATTTCATTCATGATTCCAGAGCTGGAACACAATATTTTTGATTCTACAAAAAGAAAATAGTCCTCAGTACGAAATATTGGAAGAAAGGACCGCCAATCGTGCTCAATTAATTTTGCACAAAGGCTACATCAACTCATAGTTACACTTCTGAAAAAGAGATTTCAAATTAAAGTCGCTCTTTATCTGACTTAGGAATAAGCTTAGTTTATAATAACGGTGAGCTCGAGTGGTTTTGTAAATAATGTAAATTTTCGATAGATGAAGGGTAGATGTGATTTTAGGTTATAAGTAGGCTTAAAATCGCAGTTCTCTTGTAACAATAAGGGATTTATTAATATGACTTTTTGAAGGAATATTGTTTTTCATTTGCTGCCCTCGAGCCTCGCGTCCACTAAATGTCTCTGAAAACAATCAACAATGGGTCGAAAACTCATGGATAATAAAATGTTTACGAACTTACTTTTTCCAGATTGAGCTTCGGTTTAGAATGTCCGTAGTAATTCATTTAACTTGCGATCGGAGAAGCAAATTATCTAAGGAGAGTATGTGGAATAAATGACAAGAATGAATTTTGTGTACAGTCATTAACACTGATCGCAAAAAGGCGTGGGGAGTTATTTCACCTGTCTAGGGACTTGTTGTTTCTTTCTGCGCAGGCCTGAGTGAAATCAGCTCTTTGCTAAGAAGATTTTGTGAGTGTGGGAACTTTTATTCCGCAGACTGTAAACAGATGTACGCTTAGAGAAAAAAATAATTCAGTAAAAAAAAAGCTAGGCATCAAACTTTAAATCTTCAAACGAAATACATCGTCAGAGTAAGAAAGGACTAATACAACAAAAAAACGGAAATAGAAATTTTGTTTTTGATTCTTTCTCTGAGTTTTAGAAAACAGATCGTCTGGACAATATAAATTTATTTCGCATGTTGGAACCTGAACTGCTCGGGGAAAACTAGGGCAGATATTTATAGGGCCCTGCCAAAATATCTTGAATATTAAAACGCGCCAAATGGATGTCAACTCAATTACAAGTATTTTTCGGTTTTAATCATTTCAGGGAGAGTGTAGAAAAGCGATGCAATGTGGCTAATAATAAATGTGATATCATTTTCTATGAAAGGTATATAAAAGACATGTAAGATTAATTTCACCCTTTCTGTCAAAAAGTGGTATACTAAGTTTTGTCAAGTTACTTCAGATGGTAAGAGTCACTGGGAAGAAATATTCAACCTATCACTTCATGATCCTATTGTAGGGTAGGGGCCTCAGAAATAAACGGGTTTTGGGCGAGTAATGGCTTTGTTCGTTTAATGTTGGGTTCATTCGCGTACTGTATTTATCCAAAATTATTAACAAGAATGAAGACAAAGAAGGAGAGGAACTTTTAGAAAGCATGCCGAGGTTTCGCCGTCGTTGATGATAAGAAAATGATTGACCTATATCTACGCGAGATTTAATCCGTTACAATTTGAAAAACACTGTTGCAGTTCACGGTTATCGACTTCAGTTGCTGTTACAATATCATGATGTCGCTCAAACAAACAAACATTCGGCTATGTCTTGTCGCATGATGTAGTGGAAAAGTTTCTGTCGTATTTTGACGTTTTAAAGCCTTTAAAAATCGACGATGCGTACATTGGTTTACTGGCCGACCGGGCTGGTGTCAATGTTACCCACAATGAAGAATTCCGCATGCATGAAAACAGCTGTGAATTCAGAGAAACTACTCTAGTGCAGCACCCAGCCAGAGAAGATTGTGCTATAAAGCTTTACCATAAAATGATTGGATGGGTTAAACAAGTGCATTGATATAGACTCGATTACCAGTACGTTACGTAAAAGGAAAATGAGCCCTTATTCGTTAGGAATTCGGGCTCGAGAGAACAGTGGAAATTGAATGGCTTCTAGCTAATGGAATGATTGACTCAGAAAACACTCTGTATTATTACAAGAAGCGCAATCTAAAGTTTATGAGAACTAGAAAAAGACATGTAGACACTCGCTAGGCGTATAGCTCTTGTTCCCAAAGCATTTCTCGTTCTCCCAAATTTCCACTAGTCGGTGTTTCTGCCACTCGATTACTCGATAAAAATACAAGACTGAAATGGTTTTATTTCAAAAATAGGACTTACTGAAATTATTATACGGAAAAATGAAGAATTTGCTCGAGTCGTGTTGAGAATATGGTGGAAAACTTTAACGTTTCTGTAAAATAAATTTAAGCTGAAAATTGAACATTTTTGAACTTGTTCAACCGCCTTTGTACGTGTAAGACAAGATAGGATGTAACTCATGAAAGAAGAGACTTTCAATGGAATTACGTATTAAAGGAGAACAACATGGAATTAGAACTAACTGAAACCCAGCATTGCTTATCAAAAGCTCTGGTGTTGATAGTTTTAAGACTTACCTTTATGTGAAATAAAAGTGGAAATAAGGAATTGCCTGTGACCGTAAAATGAATTACTGTGTAGGTGTTTTGCACCATGTTAACACCTGCTTTAAGAACAATGCCTTTGTAATAGAAAATGTAAATTGAATTCTAAAGGTGTAAAAAGTAACTTTCTGTTTGCTTATATGACCTTACGTAAGTCAAAAGGAGTAGTCGAACAACTGTGATTCGATACGAGACTGGCAAGTCAGAATTACGTGCGATGGCCGCGGCTGTTGAACACAATTCCTTGAAGCGCCTCTAGTCTTGCTTAGCTAACGAATACAACTACTAATTGAGATCCAGGAATTCTTCTACATTGCTTTTACATCTGTTACATTGTAAGAATAGAGGTTTTTAGTGTTCGCTAATCCCATGCCCATTTGAACGATGATTAAGGTTTACACTACTCGTGATATTTGAAAATTCTTTCCAGTTTTGAGATAATTTTCAAATATCACTTATATGTAAAATCCTCATTGCACTCCCTTTCATAAGTTACCTATGCAAATTACTGATCAATCAAGTACACAGCATATCAATGTGAGCCAGTTTAATTTTTTTTCAATATCGTATAGTATTACATTGAAGTATTCAACTGACACTAAATGGTATGATACAATTTACTGTGGGGGGACACGAGGCTTGTAGCAATCTGCAGTACAACCGTAATAGTTGTTCCTGCATTTCCAAAAACACTGAAAGTTGTTATTTCCACTGTTCATACAGTCATTCACACATTTGATGTGGTTTTTGTTGCAGCCGTCATAGCAGGCTTGGTTTTCAGCGGCGAAACTCGCAGCTAAGAGAAGGCAACAGAGGAAAACGATCAATGCGGACTTCATCTGTGTTAGTGAAAAATAAAACACCAAGATATAATTAAAAAATTAAGGTGCCGAGGAAATGGAAAATAATTCCTGCTCATTTGAAAGGTTTTTCAAAATAAAGAAGAATTGTGTTTTCCTTTTTGGAACATCTTCTTTCGTTTTAGAAATATTGACGTTTTTGTATTATGCAAATTAGGAAAGTGATGACGTCAGAAGTAATGCAACTAAAACAGTAAAATAATGAATCAAGAATATCTCTAGAAATATTGGGGCGGTGTTCTTCACACTTGGCACCAGTAATGTACATCACAAAAGAAACAAAATGACATCCGTTGCGCTGTTGCCATGACAACAGTTTTGCCGCTGGTTCTGTCTAATTAAGACTGACATTCCTAGTTTTTGTGTTCACCGAGGATCATCGACTCCCAACAATCTAATGAGGAGAGTTCAGACAATGTGGGAACCATGTCTGTTGCGAGCAGGACCCTCTGTCGCGCATTAAAGGTTGCAAAGGAATGGAAACCTGGTTTCTTAAAGAAATTATTAAATGCGGATTTAGTCAAAAGTTTCAAAAAAGAAACTGTCATTAACCGGGTGAAAGTTATTGGTACATGTCAAAATTGACTGAATATGCGTTGATCTTGCATGGTCGTAGCCAGGATTTTTCAAAGGGGGCGGGGGGGGGGGGTGTCACACTGTGTTAAAAAGAGAGTACTCACCAATTTGTCGTGTCGTTTTTGCCCCCTGCTGTAGGTTGTTTGCTTAAAAGAGACTTACAAAATGGGGGGGGGGGGGTGGTCACGGGCATCCCAGGACCGCCCCTAGCTACGTCCCTGATTCAATGACTTACCTTATTATACTCGGTATGGCTTGCCGACTTGTCGTCTTAGCTGATCTGTATGAAAAACGAGAAAGATTGAGTAGTACAGTGATCATGTTAATTACAAAAATATTACTCAAACAACAGGTTAAAACTGATCATTGAAAAACAGACCCCGAAAATCCGACTGATCTATATCCGGAATCTAACAATTACTTCACTGCGCCACCTTCAACTTATTTAGTCTTAAATATCGGAAATTTCGACTGAGAAAATGAGAACACTTATTTGGTTCCCCCTAAAGTATGTATATACAGGAAATTCCTGAAAAACGTCTTTGTTCCACCTTTTTAAAAAGTGCTTTTTCCTGCAATTTTCACTGGCGCGAACACAAAATGCGTTCCCCATTTTTCCCGAAACGAAATTTCCAGAATTTCAATAAATAGAGAGGGACTTAATTTATAGAAAGGTTAAAACAATAAAAAAACTGAAGTATTGTAAGTATTTCCGACCAAAGATCTGCATAACCCCAGCAATCTTTCTACATCAATTGAGCTTTGACTCACCCTTGATCTCTTTGAACTTGTGATGAAAAGTGGAAACAAATTTCACCCCATATATATTGCTTAAGTTTGCGTCTAAATAAACATTTTAACGCCGTATTATTTTTGTCAAAAACCCGCCTACATTGGTAGAATTCAAATTGAATAAAGGTTCACTTAACCTTACACAATCATACAGCCAGGTTTGTCAAATTTATTTTACTTTTTTCCACCTCAGTTATACACATCGCTGCCGTTGTACTAACAGTTTGATATTACAGCATCTAACTGATATATGTGGAATGTTGCAGAGTTTAGAATGGGCGGGGAATTTCATATCTCAGGACAAAAATTGTATATAGATTTTCGGCAAATCAAAACACTACTACTTCACAAAGAAATCTGACTACTCTGTGACGAGTTTACCAATTTCAACGCTGTTTCAATCTCTAGCAAGCTAACAAAACATGTATAACCACAATAACACGTACATTGACTGCTTTATCTTACATTGTAATCATCTGCTACAAAAGTTGACTTCAGCCGATCAAATGATTCTTTGATTTTTTTTACATCTGAAAGGTTTAAGTAGCAATTCTAATGAACGAAGGTGTGGTTTGCATAAAGGCTGTATGTACAGCTGATACCAGATATTTGGCTTCATTACTGTTTGTATTTGCGACCAAGAGCCGAACCATGACAATCCACTGTCGGGCATACACCTTGTGCATAATGAGAAGACAAACTTTGTAAAGAAAGTGGCAGTCTTTGATGAAAGCCTGTGAATGCAAACGGTGTTACGCATTAATTATTGGTTTGTGTTACGTTCAAGGGTATTCGAAGTGTCAAAGAAGGCTTCTTCTCTTTATCTTTCTTTTCTTTTGATCTGAGGAATCAAGAAAAAAACCTCAGACTCGTTCAAATCGGGGGGAGGGGGGAGCACTCTAGAACGGTACTCTCGTTTGAGTATGTTCTTTTATTACTCTTTCTTGTCTGACTTTAGATATACTTAGGGCGGACATGTTATGCTGGGACATTTCACATGTAATACTCATCAGACAAAGAAGACGTCACTGGAGTTGATGAAACAGAATCAAACTCGCGTCAACAACTAGGTTGCAAATAGCGCCGAAAGGCCCTGTAATCACACGCTTTTCTAAAACGGGATAACCCAAATTTTCAGTTAAGTCTGAAGTAGGGTGAATATTGATAAAGTTTGGTCGAAGATAGAGAAGGTTTTTGTGATTTGAGTGCCGAATTTCTCTTACTCTACTACGAGACATGTATGTGAGGTCATCCTTGCATCGTGTACGATTAATGTCCCTTGGCAGTGATCATTGATGCACACGAATATAGTAAAATGCATCATGTTACTTAAATCAAAGAAGTAAAGAGGTGATAGACTTAGAAGACAGATGTTTCTCTGGCTAAACATTGCCATGTCAATAATGTTGCCAGTATGCTTGCACATTTGGACATGGAAAAAATGCTTGAGCATTAGTAATGTCGGTTTGTTCCTTTTTGCATGCATTGTAGACTTTTGTACTAACAAAAAAAGAAGTAAAGCCTTGTAAGTCTAACCATCAGTCTCATATTTTTCAGTGTGTTTCACTCCGGTTTCTGTCGCATGTAGTGGCTAACAGTCGTAAGATTATTGCTACTTTCCCTGCAAAAAAGTAGTGCCCATGACAGCCCGGAGAGGGATTTAGTTAGCATTTTTGTAGCAAAGATTCTACAAAATGTCGGCAGCACAAAATCACATGGGCTGAGCTGCACACATGCTAGGTATATATCGTCTTCTTGATCTCACTCTAGATGAAATACTTCCTATGCCATATATGGAAAGTTCAAGAGTCACAATGGCAAATCAAAAAATATTCAGTACAGATTTGTTGTTGTCTTTTGATGTTGCTGCAAAGGTATAGAGACGTTTACGTGTATTGTTCTACTGTTACATCTCGAGGATGGAGGGGTCTAGATGGGGGTCTAGGAGGGGAGGGGGTCAACGTTTTGTACTGTGCTTTCCCCTGGATGGGATGCTAATCCATGGCAACTTTACCCCAAATAGCCAATACGATTTACACACCTGGCTTGAAAGAGGCAATGTGATGGAACACTGTCTTCCTCAAGAAAGCTAACAGTGACACAGGCCTTGGCTCAATCCTGGACCATTTAATCTGGAGTCTATTGCAATTACCAACTGCTAAGTACTAAACAATAAATGGTAATATACCAACTGGTGAATATTGTTTTTCATGCATTCTGATTGGTTACTTGGTCTGGGGATAGTGTGTGCTATCCAGACCTCCTAGCTAGAGAGTTGAAACTAAAATGGTTTCTTGGTTTCCTACTGTAACAGAACAAGAAATTTTAACAGTTTATAAAAGCAGTTGTCCAACTAACGCAAAGAAAATTCAGTTTGGCAGTGTTAACCAATGTCGGTGGTTAGTTGTGGATCAGTATTTTACCCACTGCCTCATGGCTTGGCAAATATCCACTACTAGCCACCTATACTGCAGCAAATAATTGTTAACTAATGATGTCACTGCTTGCAGTCTAATAAACCTTAAAAAACACCCGAAAAACACCTAGATGTCACTCTTCTTTTCACACATTTTATTAGAATGGAGCATAGTACATGCTCTTGTAATCCATGAATACCACAAAATGACAAAAATAAACCACAGCACTTTTACTTACACAACACATGTTTGTTATAAACTGAAAAATTATGATTATTCAATCTAATAATAAATTAACTATCAATGATGTCCTAAAAATGCCCCAACTTTACACCTACAATATTATATAGGAGTTTATATAAAAGCCTGTACATTTAGTATTTAATCACAGCAAGACTGGTATGTGACCCAGGGGGAGGAGTATTCCCTATAATGCCTAATATATGGTGGCTCTGCCCAAGAGGGGTGCATTTTTCAGGCTTCCGGTATATGAAAGGGTAGGGATTTTAAAAGTTGAGGTCTGTGAAAGGGTAGTAAAATCTGTCATTTAGGTACAATGTAAACAAATGATACTTGTTCTTTGGTTAACATCTCTTCTAGTAATACTTCATGTTCGTCCATAATATTGTTCATTAACTTCATTCCAACGGTTTAGAAAAGGGATGCAGTGTCCTTAAGTAGGTATGTGAAAAGGGTACCTTTTTCTATCAAAGATAAAAGAAAGGGGCACCTTTTCTGTCAAAAAGGTGTACAAAAGGGTAAGGGGTTTGACCTCAGGGCAGAGCCTCCCCATAGAAAGCTTTGTAGAATACTTACCCCCCTCTTCCAGGGTAAGCGAACGATCATATAAAACAATCAACAATATCAGAAGCTGGTGAAGCTGCTGTCTGGTTTGTACAGTCAATAACAAGAAAGATCTCAACATGTCCTGTTATCAATTAGACATAACTATAGGAAAACTGGAGCAAAAACATTTAACATTTTGGTGAATAACAAACACATGAGGCCTAGCACCCATTGTAACACAAATTGTCTTGTGGCAAATCAAGGGCACAGCTTATTTGCAAGAACAAGCTAACTTCAGCGATAATGATGAAATCTACTAAATAATTATTATGACCCTTTCCCCTTTTCTCCCAAGGGTAACCTCAAGACATCTGGTATGAGCAGGTTGCTGTACAGGATGATCAGCCCATGTACCCATGTGTACATATACTTATGTGGCCAAACTGTTTTCTTAATTCACAAGTTTACTGGCCAGCATTTTTCAGGATGAAGGACATACCAGCAATGTGATACTCTTTCAATGGCATTAGTCATCATAACAATAAGAAACTCTTGTACAGGTTTCTTCCAACCACTTCATCAACTTATGTCTTTCATGAGATACCAAACTCACCAAAGGATGTACAGATATCAACCAAGAGGAAAGTCGAAATTAAAATTAAAATGTTGTATGATTTGTTCCTGGAAAAATGGTTGCCTTAGTATAGCTGATCCTTATCAATGATAAATAATACATGTACAGCTGTATGTGTAAAACAAAAATCAAAACCACCAACTTTTAACTGTTAAAAAGTTAGACAAGCTTTATAAATATATATTAACGACTTCCAGGTGATTTTTGGTAGCAATATCAACTGGAAAAAAAAGGTACAACAAAAGTTTAATTTCTTTCATTTAAACTCTTCACATTCCCTAAATAATTTATCAATAATGTTTAATTTTTTGTTGTACATGATTTTGATATAAATGTACGATAAAATCTTTCCATGTTACACTTGTAATATTAGAATGAATATCTTGGAAAACTACAGCTTTGCAGTTTTGCAATGAAATAGAAAAAACTATGGCCACCATGTAACTTAAAAATGCATTGAACATACTTACATTTAAAGCCTTTAAAAACCTCACCTGCTGCTTAGGTGGAAAAAAAAAAGCTGAATTCCCCTACAGTTACTTCTTTTCTTCGTATAATTTGGACTAACTACAACTAATTTATTCCAAAAGAATGTTAAGCATTTCCTATTTCTTAAATCTTAATGTCATATTTCACACGCATGCAAAAACAAAAGTTAATACAAAAGTTATAACTTCAATCAGTCTTACAAACAATGACAGGCTTCAAAATGACGCCTCAAGGTAACCTTCTTCTTGTACACGCAGCTCCACTGCTGATGTTTTTAAACTAAGTCTTTTGACTGTCTCGTAACCCAGTACCATTACAATACTTGAGGGTACCATGGAAAGTATTCTGGCTGACAATCCTTTTGTTAACCCCTTGGGTCCTTCCTCCTTCAAAAGTGTCCGAAACATCTGTAGGACGAATGTTGATTTTCCTCCACCGACCTTCAAAGTAAAAAGACTTCAGTTATCTCAGAAAGGATTATAACATTGGTACATGTAATTTACATTGTAAAGAATCCTGCAAGTATTAATGTTATGGTTATAGACTGATGGATGCTTATGAAGAAATGGGAAGCAGCTTATGACAAACAAACCTTTAGGCTCAGATACAAAGCGCAACATGGAGGTATACTTACAACTTATTAACCGAGAGTCAAGTCTTTATAGGAAAATCTCAAACCGAGACCATGCCGTATTGACTGAGAGATAGTGAGGTCAATATGGCTAAGTTGAGGTTTGAGATTTTCCTGTTAAGACCAAATGTTCAGGGTTAGGTAAAGTCTGCATATGAGTCAAGTGGCTCATCAGGCTGGAGCTTGTCTGGGTTTCAGTAGCAGGAAGCGACTAGGAGTATTTCTACTCCCCCCTAGATGGGATACTAGTCCATTGCAGGTTTACCCCCTAGCATTAAATTTGCCCGTACCCATTCATACACCTGGATGGAGAGAGTCACTGTGAGAGCAAAGTGTCTTGTTCAAGAACATAACACAATGTCCCAAACCAGGGCTCGAACCTGGACAGCTCGCTCCAGAGAGGAGTGCACTAACCATGAGGCCACCACGCCTCCCACACCACGTTCAGGGTTAATAAGTTGTTTATTATGTGGCTTTTTGCTCTGTCTTTGCAGGCCTGCAATCAGCCCGTGGGTATTATGGGAGAATAATGCCCTAAGGAGGCAGCGTCGCCAAGTGGTTAGAGCGCCGGATTTGAAATCCGTAGGTCCCGGGTTCAAATCCCATTCTGACCATTAGCTGATGCTGTTCTCGGTAGCTCCAAGTTCAACTTCTTGGCTACGCTTGTAAATAGCCAACTGGTCTGCCTCCCACCAGTCGGGATTCTTAACCTAGTTTATATGTCTATTTGAATATTTCTTTATCATTGTTTGTTTACATTGGTCCTGAAAAGCCCCAATGGGGAGTGGCCAATTAAGTATACATACATAATTAGATACACAAGAGATGATAATTTCTTTGTTCTTGTTGCCTGTTTTCTTGTTAAATGCATTGGTCTTGTAATGAGAAATTACATTTCCATCAGTCATGGAACTTAAAAGGTCAAAAAGCATTATAACTGCACCACCTCCGTAATGGCCACCTCTCTATAATGGATGAGAGTTTTTCATCCCAATAGGGTTATTAACCCGAAAACACTGACCCCTGGTCTGTGGACCCCCACTATGGACTGCATTCACGGACTACCCTAAGAACTGGTCCACAGACTACCCCTACAGACCCCCTCTATGGACCACCTCAAAAATAGAATAAAAGTACAACTATAATAAATAAAGATTGCACCCATGGGCTGTCTAATAGATCACTTGCACCAGCAAAATTTTGAACATTACCTTGTGCAAATGTACATGTAGCAGACTTAGGTTCAGGCTTGGGTGTAAGTTATATCATTACACATTTCCATTTCCTTTGCTGTGGCTATGTTTGAAATACCAGAAGGCCTCAAAATTTGTGTTCTTTCCCCTCTGCCATTTTGTTTGGCCCATTCTCCTGCAAGTACATGAACTCATCCCAGGCTTTACAATTTGCTTAGCAGAATTACAAGTACAAAGAAGCTAAAAGGACCTAAAAACACATCTTTTATAGTCTGTAACATCTGTGTAATGCTCAATATTTCACTGAAATGAGTGATCTACTAGACAACCTGTAATTGAAATCCTTATTTATTAACTTTATTCTATTTAGGGGGTGGTCCATAGAGGAGGCCTGTAGGGGTAGTCCGTGGTCCAGTCTGTAGGATAGTCCATGGACCTTGTCCATAGCAGGGGTGCGTGGACTGGGGTCAGTGTTTTCAGTTACCCTCCCAGAAGATGCTTATCATAACAAAGGTCAACTATCTCCAGTGCCCAGGTAAGGCTGTTGTAAAGAGGTTCACCTGTTGTCAAACGTCTGGCCCTCACTCATGACAGATACCATCCGCATTTGACGATACAATAGAGCATTTAACAATAAAGTGGTTATGCAAGGCAGGGAAGAAGACGATGTTTAAGTTTCAAATTAATTTGAGCAAAAAAAGCACAGAGAACAACGACAACTAACCTGCAAACGAGTTCTCATTATATCCAATGGATTTGTTGTGGTTGCAGTCGTGAGGCCAGCCATAGAACTAGCTATGGCTAAGACAAGCATATGAGGTGTTCCTGATAGCACTATATTCCCCACCAGTCCTGTGTACATACCATACGAGGACCACCAAATAGCACTACTAGGTGCATAAGTCATAAGAGAGATCAAGTACCCTCTGTAGAGCCCAAGGGGTCCATTAGATTTTACAATTTCTCTTATGATAGTCGAGGCTCCTTTTAATTTCGCGGTGTTTTCTCCCTGGCCCTGAACCATCATTTTCTGAGACACAACATCTACTGGAACTGTAATAGTTTGTCCTACTAACGAAGCACAACCACCAGCCAGGAATCCTCTTACAGCATTGTTGTAGTCTTTCGTTCTTGTACGAATCAGTTCTAATGTTGTGATGTAACACTGTCCGGACAGAAGACCGAAGCTGCTCACGAGAAATCCTTTGTAAAGCCCTCGTAAACCTTCAAAGCGTATCACTTTAACAAAAGCATCGAATGATCCTTTATAAAGTGCGTTTTTCCGCTGTACCTGAAGACGAGTTTTTACCAGGTTCGCTGGATACAATAACGCCCGAATTCCCAGGAACAATGTCGGACCGAAGAAATAAAACTTGCTTTTATCCATTTCCTCCCATTCGATGTGTCTAACTTGTTCTGGCATTTTCAAACTGTTTTGCTGACTATTTATACCGTTATACGTGTAATCAAGCAAACGGTTAAGCAACACGTAGCTGGTATTTTTTGTGTTTACGGAAAAGGACAAGATAAAGCGACCGCCATTTTGAATTGTTTCTTTGGTCAGCGGAAGTTGTGTCTCCCTATCACGTGAAAGCCGGTTGGTTTGCACGTGTCTGGAACCCAGGGCCATGTTCATTTTCCACCGCTCATTTCATGAGCTAAGATCAGGGGCTGGTATGGCAAGCCGTTTGTAGCAAAATTTAATCCTTGCGATATATGTTTAATCCTTTAAATAACGGTTTTATTTAAAGATAGAAAAAGGCATTTTATCCAATGGTAAATAAAATTTTTGGTTCAATTCAATCTTTTAATTTTCACGATTCAATCCAATACCTGGAATATTGATTCAATCCAATACCTAAAATATTGATTCAATCCAATACCTAAAATATTGATTCAACCCAATACATGGAATATTGATTCAATCCAATACCTAAAATATTGATTCAATCCAATACCTGGAATATTCATGCAATCCAATACCTGAAATATTGATTCAATCCAATACCTAAAATATTGATTCAATCCAATACCTAAAATATTGATGCAATCCAATGCCTCGAATATTGATGCAATCCAATACCTGAAATATTGATTCAATCCAATACCTCAAATATTGATGCAATCTTCCTGGGCCGAGCGCGGCCAACAGGAACAAGAGTAACTGAGCACTAGAGAGCACTGAAAACATGGCGGGCGAAGGAGAACTAGATTTAGAAGTTTAGTTTCCTAAGTTTCTTGCAGACATCTTGGATAAAACGGAAATAATTTTTGAGAATTTTGACTCAGAAGTTGCAGAAGCGCACGCCGAAGTTCTTGATCAAACCATTGGTGTGCTTAGGTAAATGAGACATTGCTACAACCGAGACACAAGGGACACGGAAAATTTAGATTCCATTACTGCCGCTTTTGTAGATGTAAGTTAACCAATTTTTATGTGACAAACATATTTGTTTATTAAAAGCTGTGTGTGCTAGCTTTTTGTGGCAAATAACATAAACTGTGGCAAATTTTGCTACCACATTGGTCTTTGGTATTGTGCATATTTCTGCTGTCCAATCATTACTGGCACACTAAACTTTGAACTGTAAACAAAATTTTTGCTGTGCCGTGTGCACAGTCAAACATGTTTCTCACAAAAACTGCTTGTGTAAACCTGGCTTTAAGTTATTTTTGAAATAAGAACCTTTACATTTTACAAGACAGCAATCATTGAACATTGGGATGTGTTTTAAGTTTTTCAATGTTGTTGTCTCATGTTTTGCATTATTTAACCCACACGTGGTACTTCTTTCGTAAAAACGATGTTTTTCTTGATATTCTATGACAAACATGGCACCAATTTGTTGTGAATAATATCGGGTACCAAGGGCTCAAGGCTAACACTACTGCCAACTAGCCACACATTTCAGTTTTGAATAGTGCATTTTGCACTTTCACTAGCCATTGTGACAATCATGATGGAATGGAGTACTGGTCTACTGGATGAAAACAAAATTGAGAATTATCCTGACAAAGTAAAACTGAAGAGAATAGAAACTAATGAAAACAGGGAAACTATGAGTGGATTTCGTGGAAATAATTGTCTTAATAAGCATATGATAAATATTTAACTATTAAAGGGATATAAAAGAAAATGGCAACACTGATAAAAGTACATCAGAGATTGAACATAAGCATATTCAAGAAAAGCAGGATTCGTGTTTGTGGGAGTGAAATTTTCTTAGTGATTATTATTAACATTTTAGATGCAACAAGAAATGTCCAACATTGACCACTCTTATAAAAAAGTCAGTGAAGCTGTGTCTGAAAAAGGCTGGCTGGTGCAAAGTTAGTTTTGGCTAGTGACATGAGTCCTGTTAGTAGCCATTACGCCAGTGCACCAAGAGGTTAGTCTTGTGTCCTGGGTACTTTTGAAAATAAGATAACAAATTAACCTTGCAACATTTTAATATCTGTTTTGATAAGCACCTGAAAAATCTACAAGGCAGAGTAGTGCACATGGCAGTTATCAAATGCCCTGATTTCTCTTCAGTTTAGTTGTGTTGCTAGAAGTTAGGCATTCTGTAATTCAAGCAGTTTCTGAGTTTTGTATATCAATGAAAAGGAAGATGAGAAAATAATTTACTTGATACAGGGTGAGGTTTTCTGTTGTGAACTGAGTTGCCAAAATACTTTAAGGGCCATAATCTTCTTTACCCAGCCCACACATATGTAGTATTATGCAATTGTCAGTTGCCCAAGTTTAACAGTCACTAGTTCTAGAACCTCTTGGAAGATGTCTACTCCTATTTGACTTGATTATCTTAAGGGATCTAGCCTTTCCAATACAAATGACTGCACTGAATCATGTTGTCCCAGGTCAATTTCTTCAACTACAACATTGTTATCACTGTCCAATGGAGTTGGACCATCAGGATCATCACCATAGTATTCAAAATCATATGACTTTCCATTTGAAAGGGGGTTTTCAGGCTGCATCATATGATTAAGCCACATTTGGTATGGCAACCAGTTTTTTTTCTGTTCTTACATTTTGGTGGTTGAAAGCTTCAGTGAACTGGCAAAGAGCAAGGTTTATCCTTGGTTGAAAAACTAAGTGTAAGGTGGAAAGATGTACTGAATTATCAGTGTCCAGGATGCCTGACAATTCCATACTACAAAAAGTGTAAAAGTTCAAGTGGGAAGCACAACGGAAACATCCCTCCACAATCTTTCAATTCGTTGGTTGTGTCGATGGCCCTGCAGTGAAGCTGCCCCTCTCCTCTCTTCTAACCTGCTCCATTGTATCGCACACACCAACGTTTTCAACACCATGATCTACTCGTACTCTGGAAGGCCAAAATTCTCCGTCTCTCTTAACGGCATCCAGAAACAATTCAAGAACTGTTTCTGCTTTATTGTTGGCACTACATTTCAAAAACATTATTCTCCGAGAAAATCCGTCTATACAGCCGAATTAGTATTTTCCATCGGATCAGAGAGTGATGTCCATCCAGATGCCAAAGCGAATTTACGCACCCCATCTCAAGACAGTATTTTGGGGATCTAATTTTGCTAGCCTTTCTCTTATTCTTCTCCGTTGAACCCGTAACCCAATGGACTTAAAGAAACCTGTAATGAAATTATATCCATACTCTTGAATGATTTCGGTTCCTTATCAGGTAAGCTGTTGAAACCCCTCATATCTTCTCAGCCATACTCTGTCAATCTTCTGTGAATTGTCCATCTCCAAACTCCAATCATCTTTGTTATCGTTGTCCAGATGAATCCTAGTCCTCAAAGTTCCTCGAGCACCTCAACAGGAATTTTACGAAATGGTCTTCAATGATTCCAACTTCTGAGTCAAAATTCTCAAAAATTATTTCCGTTTTATCCAAGATGTCTGCAAGAAACTTAGGAAACTAAACTTCTAAATCTAGTTCTCCTTCGCCCGCCATGTTTTCAGTGCTCTCTAGTGCTCAGTTACTCTCGTTCCTGTTGGCCGCGCTCGGCCCAGGAAGATTGCATCAATATTTGAGGTATTGGATTGAATCAATATTTCAGGTATTGGATTGAATCAATATTTCAGGTATTGGATTGCATCAATATTCGAGGTATTGGATTGCATCAATATTCCAGGTATTGGATTGAATCAATATTTTAGGTATTGGATTGAATCAATATTCCATGTATTGGATTGAATCAATATTTTAGGTATTGGATTGAATCAATATTTTAGGTATTGGATTGAATCAATATTCCAGGTATTGGATTGAATCGTGAAAATTAAAAGATTGAATTGAACCAAAAATTTTATTTACCATTGGATTGAATGCCTTTTTCTATCTTTAAATAAAACCGTTATTTAAAGGATTAAACATATATTGCAAGGATTTAATTTTGCTACAAACGGCTTGCCATAGGCTGGCTAAGATGGACTAAAGAATAGATGTGCTGACTTTTTCATGGTGAAACTGGACACAAGAAAAACAAGATTCCTTTATTGCATAATACTACAAAAATAACCGTCAGTTGAATCGATTTTCCATACTTAGCCGAACACACTTTCTAGTCAAATACTGGTAAATACTACACCCCAATTAGTGTCAAAATACTATTTTGGGTGAAGTATTTCACAAGCCGAGGAGTCGCAGTGTCCAAGTTCGAGCCCAGGCTACATGGGCTCATTGTGTTGTGTTCTTAGGTAATAAAGACACTTTAATAGTCCTTTGCTCCACCCAAGTGTATGAAAAACCAGGATAAGGGCGATTGGCATCTCAACTAACTTAATTGTTTCCCAGTCGCTTAATGTTAAGGAAACCTGGATAGGCTCCGGTTGCATAGATAACTTGGTCCGATGCAGACTTTACCTTACCTTATTTCACAAGCTGGAAATCAGACTAGCAATTTATCATTAAAATGAAGTAAAATGTACAAAAAAGAACTATTTGCCTCCTTTCTAATACCTAAGATTTACGTGTGAGGTAAAGCTTTGATTAAACTGTACCGAGACTAAAATGCCTATATTATGAAGAAAAAGATACCGAATATATAGGAGATATCAACATCACAATTCACAAATCACTCGCGTGATATTGTAAATACTAATTCTTTATAAACGAACAGCTGCAAAAAGTGCGCATGCCAGCAAAGTGAATGCGCTGACCACAAAATTGGAGCCAGCATTACACATGTTCCCTTCACAACAGGTCATGTCGCAAGAACTGTCGTCATCTGTTGCGCATGTCTGGTAGAAGAAATGGGCGTCTTTGTTATCGCATTGGCTCTTTGTAGCACACCCTTTACTGTATGTCGTTAACTCGACGTTAGCTTCTTCGTGGGTGACTTCAGTGGATACCTTGTAGCAGCGATCGTCATCATTGGGACATACTTTGGGTGTGGCTGCGTCACACTCTGCCATTGATGCGCATTCGTAGCACTTTCTGGGCTCATAAGCTGGAAAAGGACGAAATAAATAAGATTTGCTGATCACTATAGATGAACATATTGAAGTTCACATTGTAGGGATTTAATACGGCGTCTTGTCAACCCGCCCACTTGCGGTGACTTAATGGTTATATTTAGTGCATTGTACTCTGCATAATGTTTGAGAAACTTAATAGAGGGGAATGGTTATCAAGCCCGAAAAACTTCTTTGTTGTATGTTTTTGTTCACTTTTTTGGCCTTGACCGTGCACAAAGCAGAATAGCTGTTCACTACTGACTGAGGAACTAATCAATAGAAACGTTTCGGTTACGTAATTCGGTTTACGTTATCCATCTCATGATGGGTGTATTGGGGGGAAAGGAGACCTCTGGGAATCTGTTGATTCTCCGGGGAGGATTAAGGGAGGAGGGCAGTGGTTGATTGGGTGGCTAGCAAGCCCTCTTTCGAAGAAGCAAAAAAAACATGAAGAAATTGGAATAAATTGTGAATATTGTAGCAGAAATGAAGGGAAACACTCTGGACAATTACCTCATTGTAATTTCTTCTTTATGGTATTGCTTGCATTTGTGGTGTAACCATGTCAGTTAGGTACCAATTCGCATATCAAAACAATTTGGAATTTGGGGGCATGCCCCATTGATTTTTCAGCCCCAAGGTATCATTCACCCCTCCCCGCCCTCTATGAAAAATCTTAGATCCACCCGCCCTGATTCCTGATGTGCCACGATGTAAATAAGCATACGCACATACACACAAGAATAATCCAGTGTCAATCTCAGGATTGGATCTGGAACCTACCTTCAGAATACGGTGTGACGCAATTATTTCCACTGCAGCACGTGGCGTTACAAGTGATTTGCGAACCATCTTTCGTGACTTCAGTACATAGAGCTGCAGCAGCGTCACAGTCTTGAGGCTTGGCACACCCAAACATAAAATGCATGCTCTCGGCACTGTTTAACACCAGGGATGCACACCTGGTGAATCCTGTAAGACATGTCTCTTTTGCTGCTCCACTGTTACATTCTGTTGAATCTCCAGAGCATTTATAGCACTGAAGACAGGATCCTTTGGACAGGAAAAAAAAAATTGTTATATATTTGGAGATCTCAAAGACGGTCTACTAGAAGGGAACAAATCCAGTTTTGACTTTGCCGACAGAGATTGGCCGGGAATGTAAACCAGGCATGAAGGCAACATCGGAAAACTAACAGGTTATTGAGCAGGCAAAAAGATTACAGCTTGAATATTTATTTTGAAAATTATTTCATAGCCAGGTTATCGGAAAAAATAATTTTGAAACGCCACCAATTTTACTACAAAATGGTGGCGGTACAGTCGCTGGACTCTCCCTATAGGGCCTAGGACTGGAAGGGAAGAGTGTTGGGATTGGATTGAACCACAGAAAGAAAAGGCCTGAGGACGAGTTGAATTTGTTCTCAGGTCCTTCTGTTCTGTTTGCGGGGGAACTCAACCATAGCTTGTTGTTCATACTATTGAAGCATACAAGTGCTGTAAAAGTACTACACGTTTGTTTAAACGAAGTGAAAAAGAATACTGCATCATTTCCTTTATAGTATATAAAACGATTGCGGTCTACATTTGTACAGTTCTGGTGCTGGTAAGAACCGAACCTTGGAAAACCTGTATGTTCCACCATGCAGTGCTTTCTATTCAATGTATTCGAGTTATGCAAATCTGAAACTTATAAGTCGTAGTTAAGTCTTTGTTCAACACGGCTTCTTGTTGCTTAATAAAAAATTTTGGCATAAAATATTTTTCCTCGGTAATCGACATTTTACTCATTGCCTGTCGCCACAAACTAAACTTAACCGAACATTACCGATGAGCGGGCTGAATTTTACGATGTTCGCGGCCCAAGACCCGCACATCATTGACTTTATAATTTCTATGCTACATGACTTCTTAGCTGCGTACCCAGGATTTCGTATTGGTGTTTTTTTATGCCAAAAACGATATTTACGCGGTTTTATGAAGCTTATCAGCGAGCAACAACCAATACAAGTGACTGTCATACTGTATGCAGTTCACATTATGTACTGCTTTCAGCGTTATTACTTTGGGCACGTAACCTGCATTTTGGAATTAACGCAAATGCTTGATCTCAGTTTCAAGTTCGTGCGGTTTGTGGTTGAACTGACTTCAAATAATCGACTCTAAAGACAAGAAAATAACAAGAGACAATTCAGGGACAGAACTGATTCCACCGGCATGATGTCTATTCCAGAATTGACTGGCTAAATTGGAATAACAATAATGCGTAATCAAAGCTGCTGCAATTTATGATGCAGGTTTCTAACAATCAAACCGTTTGTTTTGATCTACTTACCAAGTTGCACGAAAGCAATCAGTACGAAAATTACCACGTTCGTTAGTTTCGACATCTTCGGTCGGGACAGAACTTTACACAACGTACCCACGGTAAAGCAGCTTAAAGTTGGCAAGTGATTCTGTGAACTTCGCGAAACTTCAGCGTGTGGCCCTGATATGCTTACCACAGTATATTGTTCGTCGTCTCGCTCCTTTGGATTCCTGGTATGAGTTCCGCCCTAACGTTTCAGTAGTTGTCATAACAATGACGCAGACATATTTCATAATAGCCACTCAACAATTAAACCCCATGTACGTGGGTTGTTTTTCAGTTCAAGAGCCGTGAAACAGTTCAGAGTCGAATATTACGGATCCGTTGTAAAATTACTTGATTACCAATGATATAACTTCCCACTTAGTAGTTGCTGACGGTAAAATACTCTTCAGATAATGTAAATGTTACCTCAATAGTGCAAGCAAAAAAAATAACTTGCTATTAAATCAAAATAAAAGAAAAGTCACCGAACAAGCGATGGACGCGTTCTTATATTTTTATGATGTTCCAAATAAATATAACTGACCCCGATCTCCCTAAACATGTCCTTGCTATTTACCCCCCTGCCCCCGAAAATGGAATTTGCACAAGCCTCCCCCCCCCGCCTTTGAATTAACAGAATGGCGCAAACAAAGAAAGTGGTGTTAAGGAAAGACTAACGCCACCTTGATGTACTTAAATTTCACAATTATCTACGTTCAGGAGACTTACTTATAAAGGCTTGGTATGGAGTCAAGATTAACTGCTTAATTCTCAAGCTGGTTCCATAGCTATATAGATTAAGTAGTATGTGTGATTGCACACATTGAAAATGTTTGCCCCGGGATGTTTGCTTTCCCTCCAAACAAATTTTCCTTGAGACCTCCTTCCCGCGAAAAAACGTGACTCTCACCATGTTAGCCATCTGAACGATTCACTTCTTGGCTGTTACATGGGCTGGAGAATTCAACTTTTCGTCTGTGGCTTCGGCATGTATCAGTTGTTTCGAAAATTCCCGTAAAACCATGGATTTTTGTTACGCCGATCAATTATTGTTCTTTAATATTTCAAGAAAGACATTTCGGTCGTTCTTTCTCAGATTAGTGGAAGCGAAAACAATTAGGGTCCTCCAACTTTACTGACGAAATTAACGCTTTATCCTGAACATAAGCCACTGAGGAAATTGTTTATTGTGACAGTCCAGAAACCGTAATGTACAAAACTGAGACAAAACTGTTTATAGAAAAATTGCGTTTATTCATGTTAATGATATCTACGATAAACATTTTACACACTAGACCAAAGCTACGGGTGTGGGATTCAACAGCAAGAATGCAGTTATAAATTTAATATCGTGGACGATGAATGTGGATGTTTAACCAACCATTCGTCCTACGCAGTTTACTTAGTGATGTATTACGTAGATTCTGAGATGGATATCAAAATAAGTCAAGGCCTTGTTTCTGCTGTAACCACGTCCTACGGCTCCTACCTTCAAAAGTTTTGTTTTCACTTAAAATTATAAGGAATGCTTGTTCCTGACTGTAGACCCTTGAAAGGAAACTGAGAACGTCCCCGGATGAAGAATGCATTAAAAACCATTTTGATTGCCTCTAAGCTTGAAATAGCTTATCATCTGCAGATAGCAGTCCTCTGTTATAGATTATCTTTTTCCACTAACAAGTAGCCCATCACATCGAGCATTTTTGTCATGAGTACACTTCATTGGCTCGATTTTTCAAGAAGACGCATGCACTAAGACTTTCCTTATTAGCTAATGTGGTAGTAAAAATATATATATAAATTCGAGTGCTCTACAAAGATTCGCACTTGGCCTTGCTTTGAAGCTATCACCTATAATAAAAACTTGGCAGTTTATTCGATTATCTGACTGTGAAAAAGATATATGTGTATTATTACAAAATAAGAAAAGAAAAGTTTTATGCCTACTTTGCTGTTAAAACTAAACAGGCACAAAGTACCCCATTTCTTTACATGAAAAAAATAGCCGTAAATACGCTTGCAAACATTATCGCGACACTGACAGTAAACAACGAGCCCGCATTACACAAATCGTTTTTACAGCACAAGTTTTGACAAGTATCATCACTGCCGCATTGCTGCATGAAGAAGTCCTTGTCTTTTTCGCAAGCAGCGGTCGCCCGGCACCCTTTTCGGTACACCATGACTTTCTTGTCTCCCATGAGCAGCTCTGAAGTAAACTTGGCGCATCTCTCTTCCTCGCTGCTTTTGCAAGTCACTGCGTGACTGTTCTGAATACAATGGTCCATAGACTCGGCACTCTGACACTCGAAGCACCGCAAGTTATTGACTGCGAACCAAATTGAAAGATCATGTGTTAATAACTGTAAAGGTCTGAGACAACCTCCCTTCCATTCCGAAAATGAGCTCTTAGCTTCAGTAGGAATAAGATAAGCAAATTACGCATGTCGTAAAAACTAGGATTTTTAATCTTTTTTAAAAAAACATGACATTTCATGTGCTTCAATACACGTCTCCGGAGGTGACCGTTGAGATAAATTGCAAGCAAATTAGAAGTAAAGGGATATACTAGTACCTAATCAAGAACATTAAGTAATAAATTGAACAATAATTGTATAAGGAACAAAACATTAAATTAAAATAATGAACTCAACAATTTTAGCTTGCTTAAATCTTGAACGTTAGGACTGTTCCTGTAATCAGCACTAGTAGCACTCCCTCCAAAATGAGTTTATATACATATCTACAGTCATCTCTTCCATTATATTACGATGAAATCTCAGCCAAAAATACCCTCCCCTACTCATCAGCAATATCCCTTTAGGTAATTTACACTCAATTTCCTCCTCACAAGCAGTCATTATCAGATTTGTAAATTAAGATTAACATTTACAAATCGATCGGGATGTACTACTAGATTCTCTAAACTGCGTCAATAGAAATGTATCACACTCAGTAAAGGGAGTTACTATTTCGATCTTAGAATCAAACTTGATTCAAGTTGACTGTACCTTTTGCTGGCGGTGTATTACATTCGTTTGTTTTGCAGAATTTGGTCTCACAAGTTGTCCTAGCATTCTTTTCAGCGTCTTTACATGTATTCTCGGCTGATTTGTAATCGTTGTCAGTTCCACATCCTAGAACCACATTTGTCTCGCCATCCTTCGTGATCATCAAGCTGTTACATCTGTCTTGTCCGTCAAGGCAAGCAGTTGACTTCGCTGTTACGCTGTTGCAATCCTTGACGCTGCCGGAGCACGTATAACACTGCAAAGACACACCTGCGGATGGTTGGCAGTGACTGACAGTTAGTAACCGTCCCCGACAATCAACTGGTCTCGTAACTCACTTCCACACTCGCGCGCATCAGCACGCCTAAACTACATCATTATTTTCTTATTTCTTTAGATGCAGGTATCAGTCGGACATGACAAGGGCTTGAAGGAGTTGGGGGAGGGGTGGGGGGGGGGGTAAATACGCAAGTATATCATTGAGGGTATGCGACAAGTATGATGCGGCGACTCAAGAGGAGGCAAACCAAAGTTGAAGTGAAACGTCCAGAAAGTTTCCACTAACACGCATATGCAGCAGACATGACTACACCATACCTTGCTTGTTCCAGTGTTTTCATTCTCACAACCATTAGTGTTTCACGCGTGCCTTCACACCGAATCCTTTTTGTCTCAAACATGATTACTTTTGTTGCTCAGTTTTGCTCTGATCGACAAAACTCGATCGAGTTTGCCTCTAAGACAACCTATTTTGATGGTTTTGCCGTCGATTATAAGATCATGCTTTCTTCTTTCGATGTAATCGTTTCCAAATTAATCATGATACGAAATAAATGCATAAGCTTTTGTTATGAATAGTTTGTATTCAAATTTTGCCATTTCGCACTTTAATTTTGCCAAGAGAGCTAGAACTGTCGAGCTGCTGCGTGTTAGCGAAGAGTCCCCAAAGGTACCAACGCACGATCTTAGGAAGACTAGAAAGTGTAATCATCATTCAATGAAAAATGCTCCTTGCGAGCAGTTTTTTTGCGTGCCATTGGTCACTGTTAAAACCATTACGATCATTTTGTTTACTTGATACTTACCTAGCTTTGAACAGTGAAACAGCATCAAAACAGTTAAAAGTATCCGCTTCACCACCATTTTGAATGTATTCCGATCGAACAACGAGCGCTAATCGACTGTTCAGCGAAAAACTGTGAAGATTGTGGCAAGCTCTTGGGTTCTTGTGGTCGACAGTGACGCACCTAAATTCACACCGGCTGGATGATTACGATGCGTCGATTTTTGAATGCTCAATATCTGCCTCGTTGTTCTTGTTCACGACCGTGCAATAACAGTACGTGTGGGCGTACTTTCTAATCTTCCGCGATGTCAATTGATTGACAGGTTTACTGAATCGAGTTACTAAAAACTAAGGCTCAAACACTACTTTCCATAGCATATCGCGAAAAAGAAAACACAGGTTTTTATTTTTAAATATCAATCTCTGGGGATCAATCGGGAAATCAAAGAACTTGATGCTTATTTCCTGGCATTCATCCACCTTTCTTCCTGATGTTTTGAGATGTTTAGACATTATTGATTCGGAAAGAGGAAAACGTGGTTGTGTTCCGCAAAACGATTTTGACAAGTTGGGAAATTACTTTGAGATAATTTAACTCAAGTACATGAGTATGCATAGTTTGAATTGTTCATCAACAAGTAGTTTTCCAATCGAAGGTCGTTGACGCAGTGAAGAAATGACATTAAAAACATCTTTCTTTATACCTGAGAAGGTTATTTTTGGAAAACGTTTGTCTAATCGTTCTGTTATTCAAAGTACAGTAAGAGCTGGTAGTGTTATTAATTTACACAGCTTTTTGCGTTAGTTTCCGTGATGACAGCCAGATCACTTATCAAGACTTCTTCCCATTGGCAAAACTCTGTCATCTTCAAATCTGTATAAAATTTCCCCACCGGTGTTACACAGATCCATTCATCAACGGGATGAGAACAACATCGAAGCGTATTTACATGTATACATTCCATCATTTGAGATGTCAGGCCGTAAATGTTAAATTTGTGTCCAAAGTCCGCGTCCACACTACGCCGAAGAAATTTGAAAACGGTGTTTTCGGAATTCTGAAAACACATCAAATGTTTTCCTTCGAATTCCACTCTACCCCGAAAAATCTGAAAACGCAACAATCACCGTGCATTTTAGCAGTTTACGTTTGAGGAAGACTCGGGAGGGGAAACGACATGATTATCGTAACGTCATTTTTTTTTTTTTTTCGAAAAGTCCCGTTTTCAAAATGTTTTCCATCCACACTAAAACGCAAAGCTGGCGTTTTCAAATTCTTCGGTTTGAAGAGCGTTTTCGAAAAGCTCCGATCCGTTGTCGTGACGGATTAGTGTGGATGGTAGGCCTAACCGTAGAAATTGACTGAACTGCGGTTTCAAATTTCTCCGGCGTAGTGTGGACGGGACTAAGATATTTGAATGTTTGAATAGAATCGTCTAATTGACATGTTGAATCGTAAATTAAAATTCTTTTCCCTCAGCGACGTAAGATAAGTTATGTCAGTGGAGAATTGCAGGTATTCGATGTTCTCTTGGGTAGAATGGCGTCAAAGCCGCGCAAGGACAAATATTTGCTCAAACTCTTACGTAAAAAGAACCTTCGCTCTTCTTCTACATTCAACCGTTATCGCTGAGCAAGAAATATTTTCTCAGTAACACGTTAACAAGGGAATGTTTCTGACCCGGCCATGATTACTTCTTATCTTCCTGTGTCGCGGCTAAAGCTTACTTGAGAAGGCCATCCGAGGCGTTCCGAAGACCGAAGTATCGTCCGAAAATATTTTTAATAAGTTTACCGGGCTAAAACGATACTTTCAAGTTTTTCCTCCCTTCAGTTACATACCCTCTCTCAAATTTACAAAGTGTTAAATGTTATTCGCTTGTTTATAATACCACATTGTCTACTCACTCGAAGAGTCTCTCGTTTACTATGTTTTATTAAAACATCCGTGAATAAAACCGATATCAGGCATATCTTTTATCAATCGAATCGAGTAACGTAAGCAACAGGCCCATCACAGCTGTGGATGAAACTACTGATGTCAATCAGCAAGACTGTAATAAAAAAGAAAATAGGTAAATTCGCGCGTACACTTATTCTCATATCATGCAGCCCTCAACAATATTATTGTAATGATTCCTTCCGCAACGCAGACTAAATAGCACAACATTTTCGTCGCTTACTTATACCATTTTTTCAGCAGCAGATAAATGGGTAGCGACCACAGTTTGTAAGTCACATGGGTTCCAGCTGCGAAGCGCTACCATATTTCTTTTCAGAGGTTACTAATCTTACATCTAACAAAGAAACAAAGTTTCAGAATGTTCCACTTACTGCGATCATTTCCAAAGAAAGGTTACTCTATAAAGGCATGATCCTCTCATTTTATGCTCGCATGTGAAGTGGGAAAGGCGGCTAAATTAAGCAGTTTAAAAATAACTGGCAGAAGGAGACCATCTTGCGCAAATTACATGCACAATATGTAAATTTTCCTTGGCTTGGACCGGAAATTTTACAGAAGCAGCGTTAACCATCTTTAATAATCTGCAACATTTTCATCTGCCTCAGACTTTCGACCATCAAACAGCCGGGTAGCGATTAAATCGATGCCGTGAATTATTTTTCCCGCTGATGATGAAGTATTTTTCCTTTATTTATTTGTTGCTGTTTGCAATACCAGTTACCTTTGGTGAGTAGCGATGTTCGAGTGATCCTATCTGCTGCTTTTTTTTTTATTGAAACTGAATAAGCATGCTGTTTTGTAAGTTATCCACGCCCCGCTTTCTTTTTCTGTTAGTGAATGAGCTCTTTTTGTAAATTTACCTTGAAGTACCAGAGCGCTGAATTTTTCAGAGAAAGCCTAGTTTTCCAGTAGAACCAGTAATTCTTAACTTGCTCTGAGGTTCATTAAAAAAACGAACAGAGAAAAACAAAAACAAAAACAAAAAATAGAACAAAACGAGGATCGATTGTTAAGGAGACAGGACAAAGATTTGAGTACGCTCTAGTGGATTTTGTTTGATCTGATGGCTCTTTTAACACCTTTTTCTCCAATATTCACCTCTCGCAAACAGGACAGGAACTTTTACCTAAAATAAAACGAATCTATTCGTCTCAGTTTAGCTCTACGCGCGGCAGACACATGCTCGAGCGTTGACTATTTTTTATTTTTTCGCATGGCGTGCAGTAATATTCAGCACTTGTCCGAATGTTTTACCCGTCTGGTTAGAAAATACCAATATTGTGGCTGAGTGATTAGGACATGCCTTGCTAAACCTAAGGACGGTAGGTTACTGATACACGAGTTTAATTTGCAAGAGTGATTATGCATACGTTGACTGACAAAGCTTGCTTATCGTCTGGTACTTCCACCTTCCTAAAAAGGTGGAGATTTGCATACTGTCTTAATTTGACGTTTATTTTTACAGTTTTCTCAGAAGATTGTAAAATACACTTGTAGTGCATCAGTCAGTTCGTGCCCGTTTGTCGAAAGTTCCGGAAGCTTTTTGGCTCCGCAAAGCCATTTTTCGTCAATATTTATGCTAAAACTTAGAGGTGTATACGTCTAAAACGTTTTGTATGAAGGAAACCTCTGTTTATATTAAGATTATGTGAATAAAACAGCCCTGTAATCATAAGGTTCGCTTTATAAATTTGAGTCATGTTAGCAAGTGCAATATTTGATTCTATATCGAGCTTCTTCAATTTTCATACTATAATAACCAGCCCGACACCTATATAAACAATGTGCTCATGTATTTTAAATTGGCGTCTCTTGGAGTGATAGTGGCCATTTTTGCCTAATTCAGTATTCACAGCTTCCAGGTTACGATGGAGAGTTTTGAATGATTTGTAAAATGTATCCTTTTTACTTTGTTTTTGTTTACCTTGATTATCAGCGAAATATGGGGAAGGAAACTGCTACCAGTGTGACGGAAATAACGAAGAGTGTAGCCTGGCTACCATGCACGCGGACATAGAAAGATTCACTGTGAAATGCGCTCGAGGCTACAGCTGGTGCTTAACAATTACCTTGGAGCAGGATGGGAGAAAGATAATAGCAAAACGGTGCGCAAACGACAGCATCTGCGAAAAAGAAAAAAAGTATTGTAACCAAAAGGGGACCAAAACTGTCGGAAGCCGAACAGCCGAGACGTGTAATGTCTGGTGCTGCAAGGGGTACATGTGTAATAGTGTTTCACGCCACCCTCCTGCCGTACAACTTGTCATCATGGTGTTGGGATTTACATTTGTCGCCTTGAAATAGAACTGTTTTCGTGTGACTGTTGAATTTAGTTGTTTGCTTTCATTTTGTATTTATGGAACCGTGTAAAAGGTTTAAAAGCTCTTCCTCTGGCCAATATAACGGTAAAAGAGTTGTTCTTGTAACTAATTAAAACAACAACAAACAGTTCGTGACTTGGAAAATTTTTCCGCGCTTGTAATTGGGTAGTTGTAATCTTCACACAAGACATTTCTTAAACATACATGTGTTTCTCTCGGACTAATGACTACCTTATGAAGGCGAAGCCTTCATAAACACAACTAATGATATATTCTAGCTCTGAATCAACACATCTACATTCGCCAGCGAGCAAAACGTAAAAAAAACATGGCCGGCTTCAAAGGGATGCTGAATGGATATCTGTAGGGAGAAACTATAGTGATCTGGAGACAAACTCTGAGAAAAATAGTTTTAAAATTATTGACCATTAATTTTAAGGTTTTGCAAATGTAACGGATGGAAAAAAGTTTAAACTAACGGAAATCCTACGAAATACAGCTGGCATGCTTGCCTTCGGCTCAAATTGTAAGCCAAAGGCGCAGTCTTCGTTTTTGAAGTTTTCGTCAGGATTTCAGTCGTGTCTTGAGCAGTAAAAAACCCGCCGATAAGGTCTGAGTTTGAGACTGCCCTCGGGCGAAGGCTCCAGAGTCCGCGATCCTTTTGGTCAGCACGAAGAAATTGATACTGACTTAGTTCAGGAGAAATCGAATGCGAGGCAGCATTAGTCTCTCTTGTTTCGTCCAGAACCGTTGAGCATTGTGCGCGGGCATTGGAAATGAGATTAAGGCATATTGTTTTTCAACCAGTTAGCAACCGCTACTGTGAACTTGCGCATGCTCGTATCCAGGCACCGCCACATACATGCCGACCTCACCCGGGCCTCAAAAAGGTTCAGCTGCTCCCACATGTTGTCATCATAAAAGAATAACGTATCAGTCATCTTATCGGATCGTCTACGCACATTATTATACAATGAACTCACTATTTCTCAGTTCGCGCTCTGTGTTGCTTGCCGTCACTGAAGAAGTAAAAACATGACTTCCATTTTTTTTTCGTTCAATGTATAATACAACAATTATTAGATTTGGTTTTCATGATATCCAGAATAATCAAGGTCTCGGTAAGATCTTGATTATGCTGGATATCACAAAAACCTCATCTCTCTATCAGCTTTGATATTCTTCACCAGTGTGCAATCCAGGAGCAATCTGACAGGAACGGTCATCACTTTGCGTTAAAGCAGCCTCGTGACAATGAAAAAAATATATTGGTCTATCCTTTCGCTGTGACTCAGATAACTTGTTTCTCATCCGATCAAAAACCCGAAGGACTGTCGCAGAAGTTTCAAAAGTTCTTAGCGCAGATCCTTAAGGTGATTCATCACATTTGCATTGCGCATCCTTACTGCGCATAATTTATAGCGTCATTAGTAGGGGCTGACACATTATGCCGGCATAATTTCGAGCATAATACTATATGTGGAGCATCGAGCATAATGCCGGCATAATAGTGCATTTTGCCGGCATAATAGTGCTGTTTTGGCGGCATAATAGTGCCATTTTGCAACATAACAGTTATTTCCTTTTTTAGAGCTACTATTGTCCATTTATTAAGTTAAAACTACAAAATTTCAAGCTATTTTAACGTTCTACATGGTTTCCATTACTATTATCGCACTTCACGGGGGTCCCGGAAAAAATTTTTACGGCACAATTATGACTCACCGGGGTCCGGGAAAAAATTTTTTACGGCATAATTATAACTCACCGGGGTCCGGGAAAAAAATTTTGCGGCATAATTACGATTACAATAGTTACAGTCGAGCATAATTTGGAGCATAATAGTCCGTTTTGGGGGCAGTGCCAAAAAGCATAATGCTCGATTTTAGGAGCATAATGTGCCAACCCCTAGTCATTAGCGCGCGCTTGCGCACGCGCATATTGAAAACATGACGAATTTGCCTTGATATTGAGCTCTGTCAGTTGAAAAATGGCTCTAGCCAGGGGCGGGGGAGAACACTGTGCGACGCCTGGCACTTTTTGTGTATCAGAATCATCCAACAAAAAATGACGTCACATCCGGTAAAAAAGAGCTCTGAGCGGCAAAATCAAATTTGAATATGGCATAATCGTTCTCTCAGTAAGTAAAATGGCAATATTTTGCAATCGGCCGGATATTTTTAACGTTTTATTTGGCCACGATAAACAAAATTTTGTCTTCTTCCTCGTCATATCAGTTTGTTTGAAGGACAGAGTAATTATTTATTCAAAAACACGCTGTTTTGAAGGCGTGTTTTTTACGAAATGTCGCCATTTCTTCCTCGCTGAATTCCACAGGAGTCATCGTTTGTGTGGAAATAATGTATTCTAGGTAAGTTGCACTCAATTCAAATATCCTATTCTCTTAGGTGGGCATCACACTAAGAAAAATGCACAATGACAGGTTTCTAGACATGGGGGAACCTTATTAACAGAAGCACATTTTTTAAAATTTACAGTTGCCAACACTCGAGAGTACTTGAGTGCTGTTAATCGTATCACTGCAAGAATAGACCCACACACATAACGCGCTTTGCAGAACTTTCTTGCCGATCGACACTAACACAAACTCATGTGTTTGCTCATGACTCAAACTGATGCCATAAAATATGTTACGATTGGTTAACAACCGTAAACAAGATATGTTTTCCCTAAGCAATCCCTTAATTGATAAACGCTTCGTTACAGGCAGGCCGTGAACCCCTTAAAAAAAGCAAGAGGATTAGTTTTAACGGCGATTAAGTAATTTGGGCATGTCGTGGTTTTTTCTCATTTATAATCAAATTTATTTTTCCGTTTCAACAGTTTAAACGTCACCAACGCTAAGTTCCAATACCCCCCCCCCCCACCACTGAGGTCAAGCATGCACCTGTTAGTTCTTCAAACCCTATCATTTGCCCTGTTTGCAGACCAAGTACCTTATTTATTAATCCCTGTCATATTGGCAACCCATTTTGAAAGGATACTAAAAAATTGTGCATTATATTTCAGTGTGCTTTCTCTATGTAATCTTACATCAAGATATTTCAATCCTTAAGGGAATGAGAGAACACTAACAATACTGACAATTTTCAGTAATTCATCACTCTTTCAATATGCCATCTAAACAAATTGTTCATAAACAGTAGTGAAATTTCATGCCCCTACATCTAGCCATAAAAGGAAGTCTGGGAACAGGTAATAGCAACACAGGCTGGTAAATTTTACAAGCTAATGAACTCATGTCTAACAATGATGAGTGATGATGAAGCATGGTGCAGTGAAACTGAAGAATCAGACTGTGAGTGACATTGATAGAGTCAGTGTCGTGAGAGTGATGCTAGTGTCTGCGAACTTGGACCAGATCAGCAAAGAAAAGGTTTCATACTAGAAATTGACAAAGAGCAACAAGTTTGCGCTAAAAAAGTGAAGCTGGCTCAGACCAGTCTTGAAGCCAGCTTCATCACTACTTACAGTACTTGTCAAGAGTTCCTGACTAGTGTATG
Source organism: Orbicella franksi (assembly GCF_964199315.1). Taxonomy (NCBI): domain Eukaryota; kingdom Metazoa; phylum Cnidaria; class Anthozoa; order Scleractinia; family Merulinidae; genus Orbicella; species Orbicella franksi. Next base: position 34,037,230 of record NC_138146.1, read on the forward strand.
TGGGAAGGCTCTCTGTAATGACCTATATGGGGAGGCTCAGCTCAAGATGAGTACCTTTTTCAGGCTTCAGGTATAAAATGATAGGGATTTCACAAGTTGAGGTGTATGAAAGGGTAGAAAAATCTGTTTTCTAGGGATTCCATTCTTCTGGTTCTAAAATGTTGTTGAAAAGCTCTCATTTACTCTCTCAGCCAGAATGAAGAGATCCTATAATATTGTTTATTAACCTCTTTCCAAGGGAATAGAAAAGGGATGCAGTATTCTTAAAAAGGTTTGTTAAAGGGATACATTTACCCTTTTGCAATGTAAGGTCGACAAAAGAGGTGCCATTTCTATCAAAACGGTACAAACGTATACAAAAGGGTAAGGGGTAATGGACCTTGAGATAAGGCCTTTCAATTTAAAATTTTGTAGAATACCCCCCCCCCCCCCACCAGCTTGTATAACAAAGATGTTCAAATTGTTGTATTGTGAAAAAAGGCAATTATTAAAAAACAAAACAGTGCCAAGAGATTAAGTGATTGTCAATGCAAGTTTCCATTTGTATTTTGAATTAAAATGGGTATAACATTATCCTCAAGTATACTTTGCAGCTTCACAGAGAGCCCAGACTGATAATGAAAACATATGTTTTAACACTTAAAATTCTATTTGTGCTCCTTCCCTTGTACCTTGTGATCTTTTTAGGGAAATTCTGAAAAGGTCCCCACCCCCCCCCCCCCAAAATTCAAATTTTATATACAAATCACTTTTTTATCTTGAAAATGGTCTCAGAGACAACAAACCACTTTTATGGCTAGCTAAACTACTTATTAGGAAAATAAAAATGTTCAAGGAAAAAATGAACAGGAAGAAACAACAACAAATTAACTATTTTTTTTTTCAGAAGAGCTACTACTTTTATATTTTTTTAACTTACTTGTAGGTTAACATAATTATTTTGTTTTCACAATTTACCACAAAAGAAAACACCACAGAAATGAGAATTATAGTTGTGGCATCTGAGCTACATTTTTAAATGGAAACATTTCCCATAAAAAATTTCCAAAATATATTCTTACCAGTACAACAACATACCAAATATATTTTGCAGAGAAGTTTACTTAATTAATAAAATTGATGTAGTGAAATTTTCTATTGAATTTTTGTACACCTGATCTTACAGAGTGCAACCTTTGGTTTAACTGGTTCACTTAACTGTTATGGAATAATTAAATTAATCACATCAGAGTGGCTTTGCATCTTTATTATAATTCTCATTATCAGTAGAGAAATCACACTTGTACCCTGGTCCACTGACACTCTTACATGTATGTTAAACATGGGAAAGCAGGTTGCATCATCTAAATCATAGCATTGTATGCCTGTGTGGGGTGCATATGCCAGGAAGTAACCACCTAATAAAAGACAAATATAAATTATGTCATTCTTTCAATGACTCACTGTAAGTGGGTATTTGCTCATTTACCACCTTAATAAACAAGATATATTAAAGTATAATTTTTACTTCCGCTTTAAACTTTTCAAACCTACAGTTTATTTTCACTTTCAGAGAGGTTCTAAAATTCACAAGCACCCACCCCCTCAGTCCTGATTCCTACTCTCCCATAGCCAGGATCCCATTTCAACCCTCCAACATTTCCATAATCACATTAAATCAGTAATTTTTTTTCCAATTTTGGTCTGACTTAGATTCATCTCCACCCAGCCACGAAAGCAATGGTGGCAGATTTCCGTATATTTGTTGGTCTAGTTTACTATTGCTCTTAGATTCCCACCTCCCTTTTGACAGAATTAAATTCGATTAAAAAATAAACTACAGTAGTTTAATCAAATTAATGCAGAGGCAAACATGTATTGAACCAGAAAATTACTATAACTTTGGTACGAACGATACCAAAGTATAACTTACATAATTAATATCACATCTTCTCTGTTGTAATTTAAGACAGTGCAGCTACTAATAGATTAACCACAAAAACCTAAAAACATGACTTTAGACTTTAGAGAATATTGCCAGTTTTGCTTTTGCTACCAACCACTCTGCTTTTAAAAAAAATACATGGAATATAATGACAAAGCAATAACAAAACCAACCAACCAACCTCTGGCAATTCAATAAACACACCAAATTCCCCTGCAAAATTCTCTTCAACACCTTACAGTACATGTAAATGTCAGCAGCATAAATTCAACTCAATGATTTGGCATGCTACTATCATATCAAATAGAATTGCACTATAGATTACAAAAAGCACTGTTTACCTTTGCAAATATCTGCATTAGTTCTGGACATATTTAAGTTTAAAATGTGTAAAATATATGCAAATGAGAGGACTGATGATGTCATACACCAGACCCAATATTACATCAAGTGCAGACCATATCATACAGCAGAGATCATTGAAACTTGGTAGCCAGTTATAGTTCTACAGGCAACACATTAATATGGCTATGAAAAATATGTTTCCAATTGGCAACTCAATCTTTTCCAGTCCCCTCTAACCCAATTTCAATAATGCAGTGATTTTCAGCTTGAAAAACATTAATCAAGGCCATGACTTCGACCTTACTATTTAATAGGCTTGCTGAATCATGCAGATGAATCACCATTGGCAAATATCAAAATGGAACTCCAAAGGTGGCCAGAAAAGCCTAGAATATCAGGGAAGGTCTGAAATGCAGTCTGTTGCCATGGTAACAAAACTGTCAAGCTCATATTATGTAGCACATCTGCAAATTGCATCGTAATAGCACTGTCCCCACTGGAGCCATGGTTCAGTAGTTTACTTGGACAATAAATTTCATAACTTTCCTGGGGGACTGGATGATTTAAGCAAAGGTGAAATTATAGCCTGAAAAAAAATTAGGTGTGAACTGGATTCCAACCCATGACTTCTGTGATACCGGTGCGATAACTTAATTAAAGTTCTATGCTACAACATGCCAAACTGCTAATTTATCATGAAGTGACACAGCTAAAGGAAAGTTGTCAAGATATCAACTTTTTTGTGAATTCTAAAAGATCAATACAAGTCTTCTAAATTTAAGATTATTATACCTAACAAAAGACATACAGTAGGACACTGCACTGTGTGCTGTCTCTACACACTCTTCCAGGCAGGATAGTAATACATATACATATAAATGTATTTTTTTTTCTTGGAATATACTGTTACTGCATGGTCATACAAGAGGTACTAGTTGCTGCTGAGTAGTCTTAAAATAAGTGTGAACTACGTAAGTGTGACAAAATATAATGTATATTAAATCCGCACCAGTTCAGTACAATTTAATACTTAATTTTAATCAGCTACAAAAAAAAAATTATTGTTAGCACCTGATATTACATGTACTTTGTGAAGGCTTCTGGAGGGGTTATACTTTTATAAAGTACCTAGCAGCAAGTACTGTTTTGATTTAATAAAGCAAGACTATAGTAACTGCTAAGAAAATGAGTTTGGTACATCCCAGAAAAATTGGATGGGGGTCAGTGCCACCCTCTTCACAAAAGTTGAACCTTTAACCTATTTATGAACATAATCTGCGATTTTCCCTACCCCATTTATGACTGTTGTGACTGCTACAGTTGCCCTAAACATAAGTTTTGAAGGACTTTTGTTGATGGTCTTATCGATAATGATGAAAATTGAGGTAGCTTATCCTAAAAAACATAACAAATTAAAGACTAGAGGGCAAAAGCCTTACCCTAGAGTATTTATGACCAAAACGGCTGAATAATTAACCATACCCTTTGGGGCTGCACATAGCTATATATAGCACATAGAGAAGAGTTCCCCCCCCCCTCCTCCCACTGGAGCAGGAATCAAAATATTATTGCATCGATGACATAATAAAGATAAAATCTCAAAATAATCAAGAGTTACATGTATGCATGGGACTTCACTATCAAAATGATGCCTGTTGCTTACTGTACATGTAAATTGTTCAGTTCCAGAAAATATCCATACTCCCCCCACAGAAGGGATTGGAATTTCCTGGGGGGTGGGGGGGTTCTATAAGACCAAAAAATTTAAAGAAACGTATGAAGCTCAATAGGAATTTCCAGAGAAGTGGGGGGGGGGGGGGGGGGACTCAGAAAAATTCCCTTCCGTGGGGGAGGTATGGATGCTTTCTGGAACTACACATTGCATAAATTACTCCTACAATGTGCCAGAATTCTGTTAATCTGGTCACCAACAGGCCACAAAATCTGACTGTATAATTAATAAATAAGAAAATGACTGACTGAGCTTTTGTTTGAGCCAGAATAGAGTGGCCATAATAACGAGGTGGCTGTGTTAAAGGGGGTGGCTGTAAGGTGAGGTACATTCCACAGTAGTGATAAAGATGACACTCTCAAACACCAGTACCCATAAAGATTTTGGACAGTACATTTCGCATAATCAGTTGGAAGAGGAAGAGGGAAAATGGAAATAAAATAGAATGGCTCTTGTCTGCCAGAGACAACCCTTTCCCCGAGTTACCCTGGCGGACCTAACTTTTCACTTATTTCTTTGCAAAATTCAACCAACTGTTTACACGAGGATCACGAACCAGACTTGGGGGTGAGACAATTCAGGTGAGCGAGTTGACTTGCCTTGGCAGGTAAAGTAACCAACAACTTTTCTTTGAGTATACGTAAACACTTTGGCTCACCTAACTGGAACAACTCTCAGCATGGCGAGTGTCACATAATGTCTAGATTTAAGATTTAAAGCAGCAATTTGTATCAAAGAACAGAAAATTAACTCAGCAAAACCCACTGTGATCAAATGACTGAGGGAAACTTAAACAAAGAGGGATAGTTGCACATTTGATTATTTAATAAGAGTTACGAATAATCATGCAGGGTCAAAAAAAAAAAAAAAAATCATGCAGAGTCAACTTTTACTCGGCCTACAGGGGCTACATTTTCACATACAAACACTTGATAAAGTTGGCTCAGGGGGAGGGTTATCTCGGGTACCCGAGACCATATAAATGGGACCTGTGTTGCCTCAAAGAACACCCCCACGATTTTCAAAGGGGAAGGTCCTTAAACAGGACCTTAACTTAGGGCAGCTTCAATGGCAGATTCCCCCTGATGGCCTGGATTTGAATAATTGATTTAATTACTTTTAAAGAGGACTAGAACTTAAAAATCTTGCTCGAATTTCGATCCAGCGAGACATAAGCTTCCATGCCGTGAATCAAGTTTTTACTGGGCGTTTTAAAAGCACTCACCAGAGAAAGAGACTGATGACCCCAAAGTACCAATATATATGTACTGTATCTTAAAACAACAATCTTCAATGAGAGATGTGGGAATGTGGGATACTGACCCTCAGCATGCGATCCAGCTTGTCTCTTCTACCAATACACGTGAGCCAAGAGCAACAAAAGCTCTGGTGACAGCGACTTTCGGAGCTAAACGGCTTCTGTTAATTATGTTCCCGTAGTACACAGTGCAAACTATGGCCAGCAATACTTCATCCAGGTTGTTGGTAACATTATAGGCTATTGCACTTATTGTTATCACTAAATCACGAACAACAAGAACCAAAAGTCGGAACAACACCAGTTTTTCAAATGTGTAAAATTCGCCCGACGATGACCAAAGGCTCTCCGTTATTTTGCTTCAAAACAATGATAAACTTTTCTCTTTTCCCGAAATTTTTGCTTAAAAAGTCGAACTAATGTGTCTGCAACATCTTTCCATCCTCAATATAAAATGAAACGAAACTGATGGTTTACAAATAGAGGGAAATCGTGAGTAATGGAAACGCCATTTTCTCGCTTTGTGAAACGAGCCGCGAAGCGCAGTTTAAACCGGATGTGACGTCATTTTTTGTTGGATGATGCCTATACGAAAATTTCAGGAGTCTTCTGCCCCGCCCCTGGCTCTAGCTCACCAACGAGCATGGGCACCCCAATTTTTTTTCCAGTCGTTGTAATCAACTAATCATAAGCTTTGCGTGAGTAAAGACTGATCTAATTTCTATTGCTGAAAATTGAATAAATAAGAAAAATAGCAGATACATTGTGGGCTTTTCTATTTTGCAGTCGGTAACCACGTCAAGAAATTTGGTTCAAATTTTTAATCAAGGATTTAGCTTTCTGTCTGAATCAAACTTAACGTTTATTTGTGTCCGACACAATGTATTGACTGTAGTTTAATGCGTGTTCTTATGAGTCCGGGCTTACAAAGATGTTACAATTACTGGGAATGCGTTCTTATAATAAGCATTAAATAATGCCAAAATGGGGCATTTTCAATGCCTCACTGCTCCTTAATGAACATGGGCACCCCCCTTTTTTATTTCAAAATTGAAGTTATCATATGACAAATATTCAGTGGACAAAGTTTGAACAAAAATCTATTGTCACTTTTATTTCAGAGGAATTACCTTAATTAGATGTTTTTCAGATGCCAAATTTTCAAACACTTGACTTTGTCCAAAATATAACCGGATTCTGATGACATCAGAATATTTTCGAAATTAAAAGCTGTTATCTTACTGGTAAATCCCGACATGAAGTAGAGGTGATCTTTGATTTGTACGACGACACATCAACCAAAGCAAGTGAATATTTGAATCTACAAGCCTCTCGAAACTGATGGCTTCTACTTATAGGTTGGATTAGTGTGTCTCCAGCACACGTGTGGTCCCATGGTGTAATGGTTAGCACTCTGGACTTTGAATCCAGCGATCCGAGTTCAAATCTCGGTGGGACCTTATTTTTATATGTATGCTCTTTTTTCTTTTTGCAAACGTTTCTGCTGCTGTTGCACCGTACCAATTCAAATAGGTAAGAGCTGGGACCTGACAAGGTCGACGAGTAACGTTTCAAGTTTACGCTCAATTCAAGGTGGCACCTGTACGAGTAAGCAATCTAGATTGATTGAATTTAGCCCCCAAACAAGGCGTCAACTAACAGTGAGTTTAATGTCTGAAGGAAATCGCTGATTCTGGAAATAAAGTCAACCCCTCTACAACGGCCACGTGGGCCACTTCCTTCACAACGGTAACAGCCAGAAAAGTGCAATCGAACTGCCAAATGACTTCTTGACAACGCCCAGTAACTTAACAACTGGTGAACGGTGTCACGTTATGTTGTAAAAGGTTACCAAACTTGATCCATACGACCCGTGGTTCGTCTCTGTTTCTGTTTGGTTTGTTTTTTTATAGATACACTTTGATTGTTTTATATACTGACTTATTTACTACAAAGGTATTTTTATACAAAAAATGTCGCAACCTCCATCCAAAAAGGGGGCATATTACACCTTTTACCTCTCCATAACGGCCACCACTCTACAACAGCCATTTTCCATCTGTCCCAAGGAAGCCGTTGTGTGGAGGTTCGACTGTACCTGACATTGTCAGCTCAGCTGAGAGGTCTGAACATCACTTGCGCCTATAACTCTAGCCAATCCTCATGTTCTCTTACTCTTCCTGAAAGTCGTTTTGTGCGTTGCGTGTTATGCAATCCAATGAGGACTTTTCCAGTATAAAAAAAGCGCTTTTAGCAATGACAAATTTGTAGCTTTTAGGTTACGATTGACTATTTCGGAGAGCAAGTCAATGAGGGAAGTTATATGGTGTAATTGCCAGCACTCTGAACTCTGAATCCAGCGATCAGATTTCAAATGTGGCACATTGTTTCTTCATTTATTTTTTTGCGTGTGTTCTCAGGTTTAAAGAGCCGGAGGACTGAATAATTTAAAGCAGCCAGAGATTTCTATGTGGTGATAGTTGAAGAGGCCGAAGTTCACCTCTAAATTTTCTCCGATTCTTATTGGTGTAAACTGATCACGTGACGTGATAGTGTTCAACGGCGGCAGAGACACACTATCAGGTTAGTTCAGACGTCCCACTCTTTATTGAGGCAGACACTTTTAAACAGCAAA
>NC_138146.1:34050123-34060123 GCF_964199315.1 Orbicella franksi
AATCTCAGCGGATCAGTTACCCTTAAGGATCCGCAAACTATCACTGAAGTGTCAAATCTACGTGCACCAAGGCCGGACACGAAAACTCCTCAAAACTCAGTAGCATGTTGAAAAATAAAGGGGAACGTGTAACCCCGACCATGGCAGTGGTGCCACCCTTGTCTTGGGGTTTTAGGGTATCCTAAGAGAAAAGACACAGTCTCTTGGGTATCCTTATTAAACGTACACAAATGCTTACAGCGAACTTACAGCGATCCAATTATATGACAGCATTCAAGAAATATATAACAACTCGAAAACTTACATTCATGCATAACGAAGAAAAATTAATAAGAGAAACAAAATTTACCATCTGCGCAACGACGAAGGCTGACCCTGGAATTAGTTTATTTGTTTATAGATTAAACTTCTCCTCGTTCAAGCGTTGTGTATAAATTTTCTAGTGCAGGCTGTGATGCCAACTATGTCGGTGAAACTACCCGACACTTTTCAGCACGTGCCCGTGGACACCTTACTGAATACGGATAAGAACTCTCACATCACTAAACATTTGCAGAATTCTAAGGCCCGGTCGCACTAATGCGGCTCTAAAAGTATCCCGTTTTCGTCCCAACGAAAACAGCGAAGTAAAATATTTTTGCCCAAACTAGCGTTTTCGGTTTGTTTTCTCCTCTCCACACTACTGCGTTTTCGAATAAAAACGCATACCTTTTGATACGTTTTCGCCTGTCGTCCACGCTACAAGGCTCGAAAACGCTGATGGAAACGACAATGTATGTGCAGACACTTTTTTCGGCACCGTTTTCACCTATCCAAACTAGAGACGGAGCGTTTACAAAACGATGCGTTTTCAAAAGGCTCCACTTTTGAAACAGTTTTCGAAAGCCTCGTTTTCATCAGCGTTTTCAGTCATTTTAGTGTGGACCTTAGGTAAAAACGCATCAAAAAGAATGCGTTTTCATACGAAAACGCCCAAGTGTGGTCGAGGCTAAAGCATTGCCATGACTCAAGTTCCAGCGATTGCTTGCCAACCTCGTACGTTTCCCTCTCTTCCAAATTTCAAGGGAAAAGCCCTTAGAAAGAGTTTGGTTAATACCTGCCTCTCCATTTGAGAGGGTTCAGTGCTTATGATATGGAATTTTAATTGTATAACTTACTTGATAGCGTTCGTTTACAAACACTGTCAGGTCTATATTGGTGCTGAGTGACTATATACGCACATAAATCGTGTCAACACACAAAGTCTGTTGTTTAAGGGCGGTGCTTAATAGACACAAAGGCCTTTTTCCCGAACTAGGATTAGGTGGAAAAAGAAGATCTTGGTAAGGGCTATCGAAATGAATGATTTTTTTAAACCATTTTCTCATTAATTCTTTTGATTATCAAGATACAAATTTAACAAGTAGGAGAAGAACTAAAAGAACATTTCCAGTCTTTTACAAAGTAGTGTCCCTATCCTTTTTTACATAGACTTGTCACCTCGGCATTTCATAAGATAAAAAGTGGTTGTAACCCCGCTTTTTTACAGTAAAATGAGTTGCTATTTAATAGTTTTTATAATCGTTCTTGGATTCTTGGTTACATTTTTTTCATCCAACTCCCAAATAAATGCAATATTTGCCTCTTGAGCTCTTGCAATTGTTTTGAGAGTGGACTATGCCATCTCAGTTGAGGTAGAGGTTTAGTGTTTGATTTCAGTATAATTTTCTGCAGACAGCAGCACGCTTTTTTTTTTACAGTAAGCCGTCAGCAGTCAGTTTTTAGAAATATACATTTAGTTCAAACATTTACCTACATTCGTTGAATTCAAATGTTGGATTGCTTTGTGGAGGCGGCGTTTGGGCACTGGCCTTGAAATCTGCAGGGCCTTGGTTCAAGTCCTCGACCCTACCGCTAATTGGATTTGTTCTCGGTACTGAACTCTTCGATCGCGCTGTGCAAATAGTCAACCGGTCAGCCTCCCACCAGTTTGGATTCTTTATAGTTTATGTTCTATTTGAAATATTTGTATATATATTTACAGTGACCTCAATTAGCGCAACAGTACTAAATACATTTGACACTTAAATAAAATTATTTATCTTTGATCTATTTATTTCAAGTCAATTTGAGCGCCATTTTATTTACATCACCAGCGTGCACGTACATCATAGCCTGTTTTTGATCTTTTGGCTGATTTGGTTATAAAGCCTTCATGGTTTCGCGTGTATAACAAAGTTTCACAGTTCTGAATGTTGATTGCAAAGCTTCTAATCCTCTTCCTTTCAATGAACTCGGCATACAAAGTGAAACAGTTTATTGGACACAAAAGTCAGACTGTAATAAGGTTGTTTTCTTCCTGATTCCATGTCAACCTTTCATGGGCAGTGATCACCAGGGTTTTCGCATGGCAATTTTTCCGGAATGTCACTGTTTGGTAGTCGTTTTGAATCGATATTGTTCTGAATGTTCGGTCAGTTGCCATGCGTACGCGTGTAAACAAAAGTAAACTCACCGTAAAACCATTCGCAGTGGTCTCATGGTTAGTGCGCCCGTCTCCGGATCGAGCGGTCCGGGTTCGAGCCCTGGCCGGGGACCTTGTGTTGTGTTCTTGGGCAAAACACTTAACTCTCACAGTGCCTCTGAGTCCATCCAGGTGTATAAATGAGTACCGGCGAACTTAATGCTAGGGGTAACCCTGCGATGGATGGCATCCCATCTAGGTGGGAGAAGAAATATTCCTAGTCGCTTCATACTACAGAAACCGGGATAAGCTCCGGCCTTATGGGTCACTTGGCTCGTGTGCTGATTTTACCTTACCTAATTTGTAAACAACGCAGTCTTGACTAGAGACCAAATGATTCATCAAGGCGCTAACCTAAGTGTTAAAGTAAGATGTTTTTTGCTTATAAAACTTACAATACCATTACTAATTAATTAAAATAGGTTTCCTTTTGTTTCATAGTGTTGGCCAAACCGAAGCTGTGTTTTCACGACGGTTCTTTCAGGTCGCTAAGCGACTGAGATAAGCTAGTTGGCGTACTTCAATAACGTTCTCATTAAATTTAAGCCACCATAATTTGGGGCTAAAATTATGATGTCGCAGAAAAGTAAAAGGTGATAAATGAAGCAGTATTAAGATTAAGATTAACTACAAGGACAAAGCACTACATTAATTAGTGTAGCTACAAAATGGTCCGTCACTTCCCGCCAGGAGCAAAATTGAACTCGAAAAGTCTAAAGCGTTCAAGAGGCTTAAAAAAGACCTCAATTGCTAAAATGCAAATTTTATTGTAATGGCCAGAAATCTCAGTAAGCTCATTTCGCCAATGCTAATTCTTTCAACAGCCTTACAAGGTTTTTCGGCTTTATTTCTTGGTTCAAATCAAAACTAAAGCAGGGACAAAAAAGCAAATTCCTATTATACCAAAGAATTTGAAGGGGTGTACATTCACAATCATTATTTGCGTTATGCTTACTTCAGGCTGTGTTTAATAGCTCCATGGTGACCATTTAATTTTACGGTGCTGAGTGTACTGAATGGCTAGCTTATTAGTAGCTAGATTCTTATTGGTTGTGCACGGCAACATAAACGCCTTTTTCAATAAGGTGACGGATTCCAGGTTGTGGTAGTGCTGGTGCCATAACAAGACGAATTTAAAAGATATTCAAAAATGAAGCGATTTGTATTGAGTTTTTCTGTTTTCTGCGCGTTGATTGCGGCTGGTAAGTTCATGTTTTTGTTTCATGTAACTCTCGACCTTGGTTTAACAACAAAGGCAAATATTTGTGCGGGCCCAGGGAACTTAACATAATTACCAGGCAGTCATGACTGTACGGAATATGCTTACTAAAAACAGGATTTATTTCGCCTCTTGAGCTTTTTAACATGGGAAGTTTGTTCTTAGGGGAAACATGTAAGCTAAAAAGTTTCACGACATGATAGATGTTCTATAATAGGTTTCAAAATCGTGACCAGTTGCTTCTTTAGATCTCGTTGCCATGTTTGGATGGCAACAAAAAACGAACAGTACATTGTAGATGTTGTTAGATTGTACAGTCTGCTTGTTTGTTTACAAGTACTAAAACCTGCGTCCATCGAAGTCAAAATGTGAAAATTCGAATTTAGACCCGGATACAGTGCATTTTAGGCATACCCTGGTTTAACTCGAGTACCTTGAACCTTGAAAGCGACTAACAATGAGAATTAGAAATCAAAGCAGTTTTGAACGCTTCTCAGATTCAATACACTGATCATGAAAAGCACTATATGTACATGTTGTTGTGAAACCCGTAAACAAAGGCTGAAACAAGTCGTTCAGGTAAATAACTTAATTTACTCCCATACAAGCAACGATCAAAAGGTGAGATTCCTCGGTAGGATTTTGTATGAATGGCGATCACAATATCTGTTTAACCAGTTTGACAAGGAGGCAAATTTTCAAGTTGAACCTGGAAAACTATTTTGACCTATTTACTTGGTTAATTAAAATCCATAATGGATGCCACTATTGTTCCTGGAACAATCGCGTCCTAATTAAAAGGGTCGGTGAGCCAATCACTTTGCAGTAGTTGTAAGCAAGGGTTAACTTCGCTGAAATCCATTGTCTTTTCAATTCACTAAGGAGAAAATTGAAAACGCCTTTTTTTTTTTACGTTTAGGCCTATACTGTCCGCACTAATCCGTTACCAAAACGGAACTTTTCGAATTTGAAAACGCCGCCTTTTCGTTTTCGTGTGGTCGGAAAACATTTTGAAAACGGAGCTTTTCCAACACAAATTCAAAAATGACCAGTGATTATTACGTTTTTAAACTCCTCCGGCGTAGTGTGGACGGAAAACATTTGATGCGCCCTCAGAGTGAAAGCTCTGTTTTCAAATTTCTCTGGCGTAGTGTGTGGACGGGACGTGACTTCGCTTGAAATTATGCATATCATGTTAGTCATTATTTGTTAACGAATCTGCCGGGATCGACGAGTGATCATTCATCGTTGTTGTTTCTTGTAATTAAGTTTAAATCTAAAAAAAATCACGCGCGGCAATGAGATCATATACCACGATTGAAAACTACAGAGCAAGACAAAATGCAGGGCCACTTGAGACAAGCTCGTTTACATGTGTCAAAACGTAGTCTGTGAAGAACGAAGCATAACAAAATAGGCACATTTGTGATTCAACAAAACAGATGTTTTGCTAGTACATGCTTATGATGCGGAATTCGAAACACACCCAATTCAAGACTAAAGTGAAAACCATACCCTATTTGACACCAAAATGACCAAAATCTATATTATTCTATTTCTGACCAACCGCTAAAAGGACATACCTTTGGGACTACATTTGCCTGATTAGCCCGTATAAGCGAGTAAGTTTGCCATTCGAATCTCTTGTGAATGATTTTGGTAAAACTTGATTTATTCAGTGTTTTAAAAGGGTTGAAATAGGACCGCATAAAAACCATCGCTAACTGGTCGAATGTAAGCAAGTCTAATTACAAAATGACGGCTGTGGCTGAGAGGTAATTTCCCTTTTGTTTAAGTGTACAGCCTCAAGTGTTACAACTGCATAGAGTTTGGCAAGGAGTCTGAAAAAGACACTGTTTGCTCAAAGTCGAAATTGGAAGCAGATGAAGACAAGTACCTGAAGGATTGCTCACTGGACACTTGCCAGAGATCACATAACACTGCACTGAGCATCTATGCAGTAACGATGTTATGTACAACTAAAGATTACTGTGACGCAGCTAAGAAAACTTGCGAGGATAGCGGAAGTGACGACTGTGGTGTCGCATGCTGTACAACTGATAAATGCAACGCGGGCTCGTCTGTTACCTTCAGCGTCTTTGTGATGTTTGTTTGTTCTGTCGTTGGCCTGGCACTACGAAAGTAATCGATCACAGACGACAGGATCCTGGCCGTCATTGAAGTTTGTTTTTCCAGTGTGACTTTTTACGATGCTGTATTTTTAAGTTATTCATACATTTAGTCGCGTTTGTATAGCGAGAATAAGTAATGTTTGAACAACTCTGTTCAAATAGTGTGTAATAAATTATCTTATCTTTCAAACACTGTCAACAGATCAAGAGAATCCTAACCGCTGGAAAAATTGTTTGGAATGGTTCTGTAAATTGAAACTTTACTAAACGACACATAGGCTACATTACTTCAAGAACGTTCCAACTTGTGTTTTTTGAATTTCACTACATATACATTGACCGAGGTCATCATAGAGTACCGACCCTCTTAGGGAAGCTTAGCCTGGGCAGCTGCCGGCATTCGCAAGGGGCTGATTTTTGGCGTTGCCCCAGACGGGGCTACAGGCAATGATGATGATGATGATTTTTGGCGGCAGAGGCGCCATTATATTCCCTCACGAGATTGGTGAGATTCGATTTACTAAAACTGTGTTCGGTTGGATTGTGTCTTAAGTATTAATAACAGATTTTAAGGAACTAGGCCGTGTGGTAACTGTATAAAACGTTTACTATCCTCTAGCTCCTTCAAATTCTTCCGATAGCTTTTGCTATTGGCTCTTGTCTCTTTCAGGCTTGCGATTTATAAACAACAGCCTCCATTTGGCGAGAAAATATATATGCTCAGATATTTGTCCACGGACATTATCTGTTCCGAGCAGCGAACAGTTTTCCGAGAGCGTAGCTGTTAGCTTCAAATGGTCAGTATGGCAAGGTCGTTCAATACGGCAAGGTCTTGGTCTGAGATTTCCCTTAAAGATGTTACCGTCGGTTAATAAGTAGTTGAGTGTATGATGGATCCTGAGCCCAGCTGTTCAAAAATGGGTTAAATCACAATTATCCATGGGTTAGAGCTAATCCAGAAGTTGAACTTCTTAAACGTGGATAAAATATAGACGGCGTTGTTCAAAGCAAGTCCAATGGATTGGCTAGTTAACCTCGGGTTAAGGGAATTCAGTGAACTCCCAGTTAGCATTCCATAAAACTCTTTTGGTTTGGAACACAAAAATGGCTTCCCTTCAGGTCAAACCGCCATTCGCATAGAACAGTGAGCGAAACTTTAGGGAATCAAAACTTGCAATACTCAGGCCGAATCCAACCATTAGTAGTAGGGAGCTTAAGCAACGACGACGCTGAGGACGACGCCTAGTGAAAAGTGAACTTATACTTTTTACAAGCGAAATTCGCAATTATCTAGATCTGTTCACTACGCCAATGGCAGAACTTGGTAATTTTACGTTTTTGTTTTGCAGAGGACGGCAAAGAAAGGAACACAAATTTAAAACGCACGTGCACAGCTATTGTTTTCCTCATTAAACGTTTGTTTTGTGGCATTCTCGTTGCCATCGTCGTCGTGGTTTCTTTAAGCATTTTAGTAGTGGATCAACGAGGTCAATTTGTTAACTAAGCTAGTTGACCAATTTTGTTAAAACCAACACTTCTGAACACTCACTCACTCATCCTATTCGGTCCTGTGAGTGGAGCATCCATCACGGTCTTTCGCTTCCTGCTCTACCTCATTCTACAATCATGGAAAAAAGTCCTGGGACAAATTTGCACTTTTGGCGCTTTACCTGCCTAACTTCACTCCCCAATCTACATACAATGTTGAAAACTAGTACTTTTTCCTTTCCAGGTTTGCCAGCTTACTTTAGAAGTCATGTCATTCTAAATTAACAAACTGTTATTTTATTCTGTATTTTTCCGTTTTTTTTTCGAATACAAACCACGAACATTGCTAATTAAATTTTCTTGCTTGAAATGACCGACGCATGGATGTCATCAAAGTTATAAATGCTTTTTTTCTGGAAATCAATGAACTTTCATTGCAAGATATCTACTGGTAATTAACCTTAGCTTTCCATTTCATACGCGTTTGATTTACAGGGTCTTTGGAATCTCGCGTAATCGGCCACCCCTGAATGAATAGCGCTAAAACCGTTTCTCGTTTCTTTTCATTCAACGATAAGTACAAGTTTAGGTGATAATTTCGTTTTCTAGATCGCTTTTGTTTCAGAGCGGTGCGGAACCTCACTCACTCTAGGCCGGAATCAAGGCCAATATCAAGCCATCTCGGCAGAACAAGCTTGGCCAATAGCAGTAGGCCTCCGTCGGTCAGGGTTGACCATGGGTAGCATCCTAGTTGCCTGCTTGGCTGGAGCACCGGTGTCTGTGGTTGTAGAGGTCGATGCGGGAGTGACAGTCTCTGTTGTAGAGGCTAATGAAGAATATATTACATGGCATAAAGAACACTATTTTCTTGCGGAAAACGTGGGCAATCCCAAGCCAGCAAGACACGCAACCCTCATCTTAGTCATGATGCCCGCTCGATAGCCAATCACAGCACAATTTAATTCATCTTGCCCGCTTTTGGAGCTACCCATATAGTAAACAATGAAATTAAAAGTGCACTTGACATTAAGGTTGCTTAATATTAAGCAGAATACAAATATGTGATTAAAAACTACCGTGAGTTTTTGGAGCCGTTTCACAGCGCTTTTTTCTAGTGATGACAAACGTTAGTTGTAACGTGCATGGTCTAGAATCACCGAAATCACGTGATAAAATGTCTGGGTACTGTAGACACTGAACAGGATTGTAGTCAGTACGGTGGAAGCTCGAAACCCCAGTTTCGATACAGGCTGGAACAGAAAAGAAATCTGTAACTCAAACCAGATTATGTGAAGTTTATATGAAATAATTCATATATACCCTGCGGTTGTAGATGGATGTGAAGAATGATCATCGCAGTAAATTTTCTAACTTAAGCAATTGGAAAGAAGAAGCCTGAAAAAATCAGGGTTGAAGCCCTGATATTTTTGATATTTCTCCGTTAACATTTTACAGAAATGACCCGGAAAACCTTCGTTGTTTTAAGCTGAATATATAAGAATGCTAAGTCAAAAACAAGTTTTCTAGTGGCTGTCCAATTTATATCTGTTCCTTTTTTCAAGCAGAAATGTCTCAGTCTTCTACTTCTCAGCAAATTTCCTTGTAAAAATTTGCAAGTACTAACTGACGAAGTTGTGACAGCCTTGCCGTATAATCGCCATGGTCTCGAAACCAGATCTCAGTCTATTTGCTTGGCCGCGGGAGATCCATGTTCAAGATTAGGATGTTTTCACAATTCAGGGAAATGCGTTCAATTTGAACGAAATTACTTACACTGAAGTGGGTGCAGGTTTTTCCCAAGTTAACACAAGGTCTTTTTGTTACCAGCTACGAGTTGACCTATGGCGCTAGCGTTTGTCGGAAACTCGCGCACATACGCCGAAACGTTCGAGTTTGTTGGTGTCGTGCTTGTCCACCAACACAATCTGATATGCAATATTTCAAAATGTATCAGAGCTTGCGCATACTTCTCAATCAATTTGGTCAGGGCCTTTCAAAAGTTCCGGCGGCGAGCTGAGTGAAGTGAAATGATTGACACGGCAGGTTTTAGGGTTCCATATTGCAAGTATGTTAATTAACGCCTCGATAAAAATTATTGCGGTACATATTCGACATTGCACATATAGTGTGTTTGAGATTGAGGTGTCTCGTAGTTAGGTTAGTAAAAATCGCCTTGAGATCAAGCAACAAGTCGAAAGAAGCTACTCACAAAACATGGGCCGCTTGTTGACCGTGAATGTACTTCTTGTTCTTCTAGCTGTGTCTGGTGAGTTTAAACAGCTTAAGTAGTTAATTATTCGCACGTTGTAACGCTGTCAATAATAAGAAATTTAAGCAACCACGTCGGCAACACTTCTATATTCCTCGAGCATCGAGGAATATGTATCATTTAATCTTTCAACCACACAAGTCTTTCAAGTTTGTTTGTCACTGTCACTACAGCTAGGGCTTTCCCAAAATTCAACATGTAGGACAGCGTTAAACTCAAAAGTGAAATTCACAAAATTGGCCGTCGCATTTTACGTTTTCCAGATTACGAAGAATTTTGTCATTTCAAGTTGCAGAGAAGAACGGCAATGAAATGTACCAAGATTTATAACGCACGTGCCCAGCCACTGCTCTGTTCATTAAACCTTAAGTTACGTTGCCGTCGCTGTT
>NC_138146.1:34065123-34187623 GCF_964199315.1 Orbicella franksi
CTGATCAACGACTGCTTTGGAGTGCTATAAGTGTACTGGGTATCAAGCCACTTATAGCAAGGACAACTTGAAAAGCGTCCAGCCCACCGAGAAGTGCTTTCCGGGTTTTGACAGGTGTATGAGGACCTGGGCTCGCAAAGATGGTATCACCTTGGTGCAGAACTTATGCAGTACTCAATCGGGTTGTGACGCAATGAAGGCCGTTTATTAAACGTTAGAAGATCACATCGACGGCTACGATTGCGCGGTGGGCTGCTGTAGCACTGACAAGTGCAACACGGGCTCAACTGTCTCCATCTACCCTTTTCTTCTGATCATGTGCCCTGTCTTGTGCCTGACATTATTGAAGTAAGCCGCGCACCAAACCACACTGCTGTTTGTATACTACTGCACAGTACTATTATCGTTACAGTTATCGTCATCGAATGCGAATCAATAAACAAAAAACAAATTCCATGTGCAAGGGAACCACGCTTTTAAAAGCAGACATTATGGCTAGACATAATGTAAATGATGTCAAGACATTGCTCTCACGTGATTTTCCGTTGGTGAAGGTTGTACCAGTTACCTGTTGTCAGATTGAGCAACTATATAAAGTTAATTAATCAAGTGATTTTATAGTGTCCCCATTTAGTGGTTATTTTACTGCTATTGTAGTTTGGCACTTAAATAAAGGTATTCATTCATTCATTCATTCATTCATTCATTCTCCCCTCGCCATCAGATCAACGCTTGAGGACTTTCTTGAGAGGTGGCCCTGTTTTTTGTGGTAAAACACATGCCTTGATATAAATATTGCTTAGGTGCGGCATCTCACTCAGGGGCAATTTACAATTTACTATTAGAGGTTTTTCTTACCAACCACATTCATTTGTGACTAAATTAGTGTCCTTTTAGCCATGAAAACATTTTACCTACAGTAACTTTCTTGTGGTCAGTGAGAAATTAAAAGGTTGCGTTTAAATGAATGAATGAATGAACGAAAACTTTATTAACGTGTCAGTGCATTTTGCTACAGATTAGCTAATTGGGGGCACCTAATTAAACTCACTAGCTAATAACTAGGTTACAAAAATTAATAAATAAATGTTGAAGTTGATAATACCTATTTACAGCATAATAATAAATACTATAAAATAATATAAAAAGTTCCGTATGGCTCAGTTTTGAGGTAACTCCATACCCCCATTCAATAGAACCCTGTAATTTCAATTTTAAGGCACCAGTAATTTCTTCATCCTCTTAGCTGAGTTTGTTTGGGAAAAAAATTGACAGGAGAGAAGAAACTTTAACAAGAAAGAATTTTTTTTTAGTTCGTCATAAACGTCAAAGAACTTGTTTTGAATCAGAACTCAAGCGGGGCAAAATGTTCATTTGAGTATAGAAAACTTGAATAAATTAAAGAGTGATTCATTTTGAAGTAAACTATAGAAGACAGGATAACGCACGTCTTGTGTCTCCAGTTGTACCAAAGACCAACAAAGAATATTACGGGTATTCTATTGATAGCGATGTTATGGTATTCTAGCGCGGAACACGCGATCAATCAACCGGCCAGAGAAGCTTATAGTATTTAGTCAGCACGTCATTGGTGCTTTACGCCTGGAGTATTCAAGAGTACTCCGTGACGTATTCAAGTTGAATTCGAAAAAAAAAAAAAACCGTCGGATTGAGATAGGATATTCCAAGTGTATTTTGAGTCAGGTGTTGAATACCTCAGAATGTGTAGGCATAAGCAGGGTGTGCCGATCCATATCCGGGAGAAATTGGGCCCGAATATTTAACTGTTTGCGCAGTGACTGCCTTAGTAAATAATATAATAGAAATTCAATTGTTCTGATAATGATGTCATCTCAGCGGTGATTCCACTTGATCTTCAGAACATTTTAAGCCTTCAGAACATTTTAAGCCATTTTAACATTTGCTAACGTACGGCTAGCAGAGCTATCTGCGGGGTAATCCTCTGTACCACTGACCAAAGCTAGGTCATGTTTTATCTATACCGCGTCAAAATCGAGAACCGAGTTAGTCTGGCTCTGCGGTCATCTGACCGCGAAGCCGGAGAACAGGGGGGGTGGTCTGGGCTCGAGATTGCTACTGCTTAAAAATTAGCGGCAAATGAACTGATTAAAAATTGGGAAAGATATGGTTAAACCCTGCTATATCATATATTCACCTCTAACGTACAGAATGCAGCTTCTTCCTTCTCACATTACTCAGTTGTTACATATATGTGCAAAGTTCAATCGCTTTACTTCTGTCATGTTGAGATTAACGTCAGGAACGAGAGTCTAAAGAAGGGACCTGGGAACAAGT
Source organism: Orbicella franksi (assembly GCF_964199315.1). Lineage (NCBI taxonomy): Eukaryota > Metazoa > Cnidaria > Anthozoa > Scleractinia > Merulinidae > Orbicella > Orbicella franksi. Next base: position 34,067,440 of record NC_138146.1, read on the forward strand.
GTGGAATGTTGTCTACGTTCACATGTAAACAACAGTTTCTCATTAACAATCATAGCTCAAACCTCTAGGACAGAGTGACGTTCGGATCAGGGAAGCTATTGGAAACATGCGTCCTATTTTGCTGACAGTGACTGCTCTTTTTATGCTTGTAGTGGCTGGTGAGTAGTAATTGTTTCTATTCAGTTAGTATTTTACTGACGTAGCTAAACGTCTCGAGCGGACTAGAAGTTTCTTAGACTGAAGAACTGTTGCGCAATGCAGCGATGAGGTCTAGCGCTGCTGAGGTAATGTTTATCTTTAGGGAAGTTTAGCAGGCGTTCAGTCTCAATGTATAAAGAGCAGTAACAAATAAACAGTTAAAATTTGATAACCGGGAATTATAGAATTTTAAATTTACATTGTTATAGTTCAAGACCTAGTAGTTCATTTCTATTACATGTAGCTTGAAAGCAAAGCCTATGTGTCAAAATTTGCCGTGTACATCACCAGCATTTTACCTCGAATTCAGTTGCACTTTCCCGTTAACGAAGTAACGAAAATGCGGTTCTTTTTTTAACAGTTTCAAAGCCTAAAGCCTGCAAAAATTTGCAGGTCTGTTTGATTGTTTATTCTTAGGTGCCATGACAACTGAGTGTAGGCGTTTCCAGCCTTTGTCAGAACAGAAATAGTTTCCGAATAAAAAAAATTCGCGGAATACCACATACAAAGGATGTGGTCTGTGAACAAAACCATGGAATTTTCCTTTCTTCCTGTGCTTCTGACCGTAGCTTTAGAAACTCTGAGCCCGACTGCTCAATTTAACTTTATTTATAGGCTAAACAAAAGAATGATGCAAATTGCGATGATTTACATTTAATTTGTTGCTTAATTTCTAAAGATGGCTTGTATTTTAAAATCTCCATGAAGTTGAGATTCCACGGGCATTCAGTTGTATTTTCGTGGAGCCAGCTGTACTTCAAAGTCAAGTGAAATAATATGTTACAGCACTTTTATGCATTATCATCTTTTTGTGCGTGCACGAGTTATTTACCGTAGCGTTATCTCAGTTTGACAGACTATTTCTCGTTACCTCAGTGTTAAGAATTTTTGTTCAGATTCCTTCTATCTCGCTTCTGAAACCTCGGGATAAGAAATGTACATTGTTCGATCATTTTGTGTCACTGGGTATTGTTCCGAACAATAGCTGAAGTTCCACAAGAAAAGAGTCTGTTACTGTGGAGTTTCAACTTAGGGACCGTTCATTTTTTATAAGGTAGGGGGGGCTGGTGGGATTTGGGGGGGGGAGCCATGCGAAAAAATGGCTTTCGAGGGGGGGCCATCCCAAAAAAATAAGGGAAAAAGGGGGGGTCACGTGAAATATTTTAGTAAAACTTTAAAATGGCATAATGTTTGAATATCAAAAAAATTGCTATAGAATAAACATAGAAGGCAGGATACAAATTTATTACAAACTTTCCCTCTGCTTTAAAAAAACGTTTGGCGACAAAAAGCATTTGTAGCTACTGAAAAGAAGTATTTAACACTGTTATTTTCGAATGCAACTTTCACTGGCACTCATCTTCATCTCCGCTGTCGTCGAGTTCTTCGTCGCCGCTTGTGCTGCTATGGGAGTCTCTTTCACCAATGCTGCAAGAAGCAGTAATGCTTTCCGTCAGAGTGTACTCTTCAGGGTACATGAAGGTGTTAACATGATCTCTGACTTCCCGCTCAAGGTTGGTGGTGATTCCTGCTTCTTGCAGCATTGGTGAAATAATTCCCTTCCAAGAGCTGTGCAATGTATGGCCCATCTCTTCTAAATATCGACGTGGCAACATCCTCAACTTTAAGACACTCTTCCGGGACGGCCGTTCCAGGAGGGTACACAAGGCATTGTGGAAGATCATTTCCTAGCGGGTTTCCAACACAGATTCCATAAACTCGTTGGACGTTGTTTTCAGTCCGCTTCCTCTTTCTTTCATTCGACTTTCTGCGGTTTTCTTTTTCCTTCTCCTTTTGTTAATGTGCTGTTTGAGTATGCCTTTGAATATGCTATTATAATTGCTCTTCTTATTTTCTAGTGCTTCCATGTCCTGCGTGACCTTCGTCAACTTAGCTTCTGTACATTTGATCTGTTTTACATTAAAACTGTAGGCAAATTCTTCGCCCTGCTTTAAAGCAAGCCCATTGGACTAAAAGAGTGTGGAATCGTGTTCCTTTACATCTTTCAATATGACATTCAACTTTTCCACCATTGCTCTGTGCTCTTTGATGGAGAAGTTCAGTTTTCTTCCATCACTGGGCTTCAACTGGTACCCTTGCATGGAAAACTCACTCGCCCTTTCTGAACAGCCATCAGCACCTAGAAAAATTGCTTCTTTTGCTTGTAAGACGTCAAACTGCCTGGATCGTTCAGCTGTAAACCTTTTCTTAAACGACTCGTCGCTTTCGCCATTATTGCGCATTTTGGAATGAGCCTCTTTCATGATGCTCATGTAGTAATGCGCTCTTTCCCCGATTGGATTAACGATATAAAGAAGAAAGAGCATGAAGTGGCAGGCTGGTTTTATCTGACCCAGAGAGCGTTGCTCTATTTGCAGATAAGTTTATTGTCAAATCGAAGTTTGTGGTGGATTATCTTCAGCATCTTGAAGTGCTGGAATTTAAAAGGAAAAAGAGAGCAGAAGAAAAGGCAAAGCTAAGTAGGGAGGAGGATTACCCTTGGACTGAGTTGTGCGAAGATCTAACCAAGCTTAAAAAGCTACGTGTTCCAGAACTAAACAAGTACTCAAACCACCACGGGCTGAAGCAGAATTTGAAAAGCAGCAAAAGTGAGAAAGTAAAGGCAATTGTAAGACATTCATGCTTGTAGCAGAAGAGTCCTCTCAGAGCTGGCCAACCAACACTGAGAAATGCCAGGACATTGACACAAAATGACAACAGGGCAAGTGCTGACAGCAGTGAAACGGTCGAAAGTGACAATGATGAGTATGACAGTGATGCCATTGACTCTGGGGGAGAAGATGACACAAGAGACGTCATTCTTGCATTCATCAATTCAGATGAGGAAGATGCCAATGAGAGGCCAAATGCCACACGCTCAGGGCGAGCCATAACTAGGAGATCCGAAATTGACTTCTCTTTCTTTTGATTTGCTTTTTAAACAACAGCTCTCTGTCGTTAGAGATTGTAAATATTGTCTTCATAGTGAGCACAATAACGTGAAGTAGGGGGAAAAAAATATTTAAAAAGTTGAAATCTAAATATTGTTTGTTCAATTTTTTTTTGGGGGGGGGGTCATCCCAAAAAATGTCCGCTATAAGGGGGGGCCATGTGAAAAAATTGGTAAGCTGAGAGGGGATCATGCGATTTTTAAATGGTGCTTCCCAAATCCCACCAGCCCCCCCTCCCTCATAAAAATGAACGGTCCCTTAAGCTAGAGTATCTAACATGTCTAGATTCAATTTTCTATTTACGAAACGCGATAATTTTCTGCAATTTAGCCACAGAATCCCTTTATTCTTAAACCTTCGCATCTTAAACAGTGGCTCCTAAACCAAAAGCTTCGGAACTAAAAATTTCGAAACTCGGCTGATATTAGATCCTTAATGAAAATGCATTTCTAGCTTATAAATCTGTTTACATCTCCAACTATACATTTATAATAAACTGTATTATCGTTTGTCTGACGATGTAGTCACTGGAGATGTAGATCGCGACGTTTCGACTGCTTACTGTTAGTCTTCTTCAGGCGATAAGGTCGACTGATTGCACGGTATCATTTATATCACAAAAGTCGGCTGTGATTGGTGCATTTCGATCCTCCTATTGTTCCATTGTTCCGGCGAGTAGCTGTTCCCTCAGTGGTCCGCTGTTGTACCGTTCTCCTGTTGTTATGTTTCTTGATCGTGGGTATCCATGCTTCAGGAATTTCAATTCCACTGTCCCTGTTGATGTTGTTAGGGTGAAGTCTTATGTGAATAGCTTCCTTGACCCTACGTGTGTACCAGTGAGGATCTCGATCAATAAACTTGACCTCATTCCAGATAGGATAGTGGCCGGTCTCGTGGGTGTGTTCAGAAACGGCGTAGGTCTGGGTACGGGCGAGTCGTATATCCCTGTCGTGTTCTTTGATCCTCTCCTGCATAGATCTCCCTGTTTCCCCGATGTAGACTTTGCCGCACTCACAGGGAATCCTGTAGACAACACCATCCTGTTTAGCCGGATTGATGGTGTCCTTTGGTGGCACTAAGTGTGACCGAAGTGTCGTGTCGGACTTAAAGACGGTGCGAATGTCTTGTTGTTCTAGACAGCGGTGGAGAGACTCCGAAACTCCTTGGACATAAGGTAAAACGGCGGTGGATTTAAATTCCGCGACAGGCTCTCTTCTTGGGGTTGTTCGTGCCTTTGTGATGTTCTGTACAAAAGAGGAGGGATATCCGTTAGAAACAAGTACAGATGACAGATGTTTCTTCTCTCCAGCGATTACTGATGGTTTGGTCACGAGACGTTTAGCCCGGTCGTACAGACACTTCACAATACCGCGCTTTACTGACTGATAATCTGCAAAGGGATTAAGTCATCACCGCATTTGACATAAATTTGGCATTTAAATCAACTTAATTATGCCACTGTGCATATTTATTTCCATTTTTAATTATATATATAATCTGGTAATATAGCACAGTTTTAGGGAAAGTGACGAATAATCATCGCAGTAAATTTTCCAATTTAAGCAATTGGAAAGAAGAAGCCTGAAAAAATCAGGGCTTCAACGGGTTTCGAACCCGTGACCTCCGCGATACCGGTGCGATGCTCTACCAACTGAGCAATGAAGCCACACATTGGGAGCGAGGTCAATTAATTGAGTTCATATCTTCCCGTGAGGAGTGAAATGATGTGAAGTATATATGAAATAATTCATATTTGAACTGCGGTGTAGATGAAAGTGAAGAATGATCATCGTAGTAAATTTTCCAAGGGTTCGAATCCCGTTGAAGCCCTGATTTTTCCAGGCTTCTTCTTTCTAATTGCTTAAATTGGAAAATTTACTGCGATGATCATTCTTCACTTTCATCTACACCGCAGTTCAAATTTGAATTATTTCATATGTACTTCACATCCTAGCACAGTTTTGTCGTCAAAGTGGGGATTTGGCAATGTCTTATTAAGGACGTTTGCATCCAAAATGTTCCCGCGTACATATTTTTTTAAAACTAGCGATGCAGTTAGGCAAATGTCAACTTTGCCAAAAAGTAAAAAAAATGGCTCTTTTTCGAAATAAATCGCATTGTAGATCATGCGTTTGTAGAAGCTTTTTTCCGATTTTAAGACGATCTTAGCGTATGACGACTACCCGGCAATAAAAGAAGCTACGTTAGTGAAATTTAGTTCAGGTTACAAACATACTCAATTCAACACAACTATTTTTTAAAATAACTGAGTAGACGTTTTAAGTTGATCCTCATTTGTTCCTTGAGGTAAAATAGGCCTGGAAAAAGAACACATATTTGCCTTGCCCGCCCACATTCGACGAAATCGTCGGTCACACGAAAGCAGAAAAGGCGAAATATTTGTAACTTCTCACGTACACATTTCGCCTGTTTTTTGGTTAAAATGGATAAAATCATTAAAGGAAGTGATTAATGAGAAGAACAGATGGGATCAGCGACCGTTAAAAAGAATAAATTGCAGGCGAAGGTGCCAAGCCGTTGATGTATTGCCACATGAATTACGTGCGCAGTAAGTATGCGCAGTAACAATGGGCGCGAACGTCCTTCAGACTGTTTCAATGCCTTCGAATTCTTTGTTTGCCTGATTATCTATCTAATGATGGCGTTGAGTGATTTCGGCGCCCATTTGGATTTTGGATTTCCGTTACTCTTTTAGATGCATCAAGAAATTAAAGTCGGCGGCACTAGATTATAATAAGGTGCTGGGACCTACTTAGTGCGAGTTGGAGAGTTTGGAGATGTCGCTAATCTGAGATTAAATGTTAAGAGATCTAAAGCGATTTGACTCGTAAAGTAAAAAAAAAAACATAGTCCTTTACAGCTAAAATACCTTCAAACCTCGGTCAGAATTTTAGTGATACAATTCTCTTATGATGAGAAAGGAAATAACGAATGTAATTTCAATATTACAACAAGGAAGTTTGCAAACAAACCTCGAAACGTGAAGAGGCTTGGGTTGTGTAGGATTTAGATCTGTTTTTTTTTTCACAGTTAATTAACTTCTTTTCAGAGATAGAAATATACAAATAAAAGAGCCGGCTAATAACATCAAAAGCTAGACAGAGGCGGAATAAGCATGACAGCTGGTATAGAAATCATATTAATGTCCTTAAGATAGCCGCCTGGATCCTATAAGGTTCCTATCGTATGGGCAAAATTAGAAAACAGTTCCAGGTTACTGTCGATATCTACTGAAATTAAGAGGCCTATGTTTCTTACTAAGGTGTAATTACCATTTTCTCACACATTTTCCCCCGAGCCCTCGTTTTACTTAAATTTCCAAGTACATTTTAACGGATTTAAATTTCTTATGACTTTGATCAAGCTCAAAATAAATATATTTGACAACAGAAATACTTGAATTGTCGAAAAGTAGACCGTTCTTACAACTAAATCGTTTAACAAGGGAGTTATGACTCTAAGATCTTAGTTCACACAAAGATTTACCACGAAAATTCAACTGTACGATGCTATTCATGTGATGCTGACCAGCCGAAACTTTTATACTTGAGTATCCAATCCTTCTTAATGATTTCGGTAGCAAAATACTGTTTAAATACAAAATAGAGAACATTAGGACATATTCGAAAGTGCCTTCTCCAGCAAACGTATAGGAGAATCTTTGTTTACAGTGGTTACCGCATTACCATAAGCGATAGAGTTTCTGATGGAGCTTCAAAAACATTAGTTCTGACTTTATTGTAAAATTACAAGGATTTAATTGGTCAGAATTTGAAAGAATGCATGTAGTTTTTATAAACGTAATTTGGTGCTGTAAGTCTAAACGAATTACCATGAGAGAATGAAAAGTTAGCCGAGTATTCATCTCGAACGCAACTTTTTCGGATTTCTAGCCTTAAATCAATCAATCAATCAATCGAAACGTGGGGTGATGTTGTCCTACATGACCTAGAGTGAGCTGAGAGTAAAATAATGAGAAGGTGGGGTGATACGTTTTGGGGAATTTGAACATTTAAAAACTTAAAACATTTGTGCCTTCCGTAAAAATCGTCCTAATTTAACGAACACCCACGATATCGATCTTCCTCCCTTAAGTATAATAGCGACTTTAGAATGAGGATTTTAGTTTTTATTTCGGGGACTGCCAACAATTCCTAGCTAGTTCTGCTGTAATGTGAATTGCGTCACTTTAAATTCTGAATCAAAAAACATTTATCAACACTGCATAAAAACCTCTCTGTTTTTAAGTACTCCAGTTTTCACGTAGTTCGTAAACTTCTTTATTGTATATTTCAGTGATTGTTGTCATCAGTGGCATGCAAAAACCCTCTAGAAATGATTCCTCTAGATGATACTTTAAGCTTCAATGATAGCAATCAAACTCCTAGTTCAGCAAGTTAGAAAAAAAAGTGGTGATTTTAAATTGACGCTGAGCGTTGGTAAATAATGTATTTCCCTTTTATCTCAGTTTAAGGCCTCCAGTGCTACGACTGCATAGAGCTCGGCTCGGCAGATGACGAAGAAAGCCTTTGCTCAAAGTCGAAATTGGACGCAGATGAAGCCAAGTATGTAAAAAATTGCTCACTGGGCACCTGCCAGAGGACACATGGCACTGCTTTGGATATTCATTCTGTAGTGATGACCTGCACCACTGAAGGCAACTGTGAAGCAAACAAGAAAACCTGCGAGGATAGCGGAGACGATTGCGGTGTCGCGTGCTGTACAACTGACATATGCAACGCGGGCTCGTCCGTTTCCTTCAGCTTCGTCCTGATGGTTATTTCCTCTGCATTGTATCTGGCGCTACTGATGTAAACTGAAAAGCGAGGAACCCAACTTTATACGTGTGACTTTCATTTGCTGTATTGTTATTCGGTTTTAGTTCATATTGGCAATGGTACTGATAACACCTTGCCAGGGGTTAACTCAAGCCTGTAAATGATGTTTAAAACATCGAACGCGATGCTTTTTGGTACTCAGTGTAAGACCTAGATTAAGTAATAAAGTAATAAAGTTCTCACTGACTTCAGCTTACAATCACTATTTTGAGAAATAAAAGAATGGCGACACGAACCATCCTTAGTAAAGGATCTATTTTTCCTCTTTACTGTCGTCTGCCTACGATGATATATTAAGCCGTTCGATCAGGTCTATAATATAGGCAGTAGCCGCGAGACGAGTCTACAAAATCTATAGAGCACGTCGATAAACGGGTATGAAAAACTATGCCTTGTGTAGTCCACAATATTCCGTCTCCTACTTTTTCAATTAAAATTCATATCAGACCATCATAGCCACGAAGTAACAACAAATAAGCATTTACAAAAATTTCTATTAAATCTATAGCTGCCAATTTGACATTTTTCCTTTTTCTAAGCAGAAATTTAATTCTCAAGTTCTTACTTGCCAACCACAGACACACCACCCAAACCCACACACAGTACACAACGCAAACACAGAACGAACTAGTCAAGTTACCGAATCTCTTTCTGTAGCATGCCCGTGACAGATATCACTAGAAGTGTAAAATCACAACCAAATGCCAGTCTGACACTAAGGCCTAAATAAATTAGCTTGTTGTCGTAGTGCCAGCTTTGCGTTCTGTTACGATATGTAAATTTCTGTAGCTGGAATTGTCAGCGGACTTTCTGCCGTACATATAAATTATGCATTTTGAATCGTTAGTTTAGTCTTCTACCGTTAGCTGAGTGAATAAAGCTTCGAAACACGTTCAATTTTGATTATCAAATTATACACAGTTGGGCTGTGGTTTCATTACTATCTACATCTTCAGTTAGGGGGAGGGGGTGGGGAGTTGACTGGGTAAAAATTCACATTCTAACGGAATTTAACCAGCTAGTAAGCGCAAACCGCAGGAAATACCAGCTAACGGTTGGCCTCATGATGGTGGCTGGCCATGGGTTTCCCAGCCAGCACGAAATTGATGGAGTACAGATATGTAAGGGAATAGAACCATTACATGGCCCTGTACAGCCCTTTACCAAATTGTCAGAACACGTTAGAAGTTGAGAGAAAAAAAAAGTTTGAACCATACAATAAAAACACACAATGATTTCATGAGGAACTTAATTTTACCACTGAACGTGTTGAAAAGTATGGCACGTAATGCAACATGATACAGACACCATATATATTAAAAATTCAATTCCTGGTCACACCCGTTTTATTTAAGTGTAATCTCTGTGATCTAAGAATGTAAACAATAATATTTTTAGCTTTAATTCGGCAGAAAAATAATAGTATCCAGCCTGGGTATGAAAAATATTAACCTCTTACTAACCAAACGTCAGGGCAGTACGGACCGAGCGCAGCAAAAACGACCGAGGGTCAATATTTAGCTCTTATTAACCGAGCAGGAGGTCTGTATGGGAGAATCTTGACCGAGGTCAGGAGTACAGACTGAACGCAGTGAGGTCTGTACACGCGATCGAGGTCAAGATTCTCACATACAGACCGACTAAGTTCGGTTGATAAGATGTTTATTATATGGCAAACGAGAAAAAATCAATTCGTTTAATGTAACTGGTGTGTACTAGCTGACATTTTGCTTGCGAACGGCGATGAGCTCAACTTCATTCTGCCAAAGTTTGCTCGTCCTCTTTACTTTTTTTCCTCATTAGGCTTGGCATTTCCATAATATGAATATTTTCTGGAACTAATATTTTGGAAGAAAATAATCATATTTTTGTATTTAGTTTGCAACTTTTTCACGGCAGAATGTAATCGGTCGAGATGCCGGTCTAGATGGGAAAATCTAGACCGCGGTCAATATCGATTTCAGCCAATCAAATTCGTGAACTTGGTAGTTCCCAGTCCTTGTGAGACACAGCCATATAATAATCCCCAGTACAGTTCGAGCAGGCTTGGTTAGTAAGTAGCTTATTAAATGGCACTAAAAAACAAAAAATACAAACATCTTTTGTCCGTTTCAAATCCCGACCATGAAAGAACCAATCAGATCGCTCGGATTTACCTCAAGGCTACCTTGCAATATAACAAACATTCTTATAAAAAATAGAGCATTATAACCACAGACTTCGACTACGAGTAGTCCCTCTTTCAGCTTCTTTCGCTTAGTCCGTCGTGCGTGACGCGAAAGAAAACTGCGAGAAAAAATAACCTGGGGGCGAGAAGTTCTCACTCGACAGAATATTAAAGCGAAAGAGGAACTACTCTTACTCTACTACAGACTTGCTTAAAATCTTCAACTCTAACTTAGTTTTAATAAAGAGTTTTTTCAGTTGAGGACGGAGCTCCTGAATCTTCTGTTTAGTTTCTTGAGAAATGTAGCATTGAAACACGTATAGTTCACTAAGTCTCTCACACTTAGAGACGAGACACAGCAAGGCTTGTTCGAGTTCTTCACTGCCTGTGGTGCTGACGGACAGCCTTTCTAAGGTTTCGCTGTAGTTCATTGCCGCGAAATAAACTTGGGTCACAACGCTGGACATGACCTCTAATCGCAGGTTTTTTACTGGTATTTCTGGCTTTAAAATAGTGTCTACCTTGAACATAGGGCATGAAGTGTCGAACGCTAGCGTGACACGAAGCTGCGGAATCTTCTTCGTGACAAGCTCCCACGTTTCTGAGGTTATGTCTTTTCCAAATTTCTCCTCTCGTCGACAGTCAATAGATAGATGCTCTAAGGCGGTACGGTCCTCCTCGGTAAACAACAGCAATATCTCCTCAGTGACACTGGTGTGATGAACAGCGAGCGACTTCAACTTCCGGCACCTGTTAACAACATTTTCTATGCAACCGGAAGACACTTTGCAAACAAGCGAAGCGTTTTGAATATTCAATGACTCCAAGTCGGGATTATTTTCCACCAAACAGTTGATTAAATCGTCGCTGTAAGCAATCGGTAATTTACTAAGGTCCACGGACTTCAGTGTGAAGAATATTTCGCAATCCTGCTTTGGTTTATCGAACAAATCTCGCAAACAGTCGATAAATTCGTGACCGGCGTAGAACAAAGGATTCTCTCCGACAAACTTGACAACAAATTTCTCTAGCCGTCGCACTTTAATACCGCTTAACATACGGATAAGAGTGCAAGCGCTTTCTCTGTTGATGTTTTCGTCTTGCTTACACTGGATCTCAACACGCTTAAGATACTGACCATGATTCTCCAAGAATTTGCCGTATTTGAACTCCCTTGCATCGACGAATCTGAACAGAAATGTCTGCCATAACACTGGGGAATGAAAACATTCTCGCCACTGTTTAGAAGCTAGCGAAGCTGAAAGCCTGTCTGGTAGCCTGAGGTATGAAAAGATCCCCACCACAATGTGCTCAGGTAAATTTTCCCACTTCGGTTCTTCCATCGATGGAATCCACGAGCAAACAGATGAATTCAGCAGTACCAGCGTTGTTGTGATCGGAATTTGAACGCCTCATTAATAGTTCGATGACCTCGTGACTCAATTTGAACAACTTGGTCTATTAATAGACAACACGCAAATATGCGAAAAATATAAAGGGGCTTTTATTTGCAATATTCGTGTTAAAAAAAAAAAAGAATATTTTACGCGTACACATTGTTTTAAGTATTGAATACGTGGCTAAACAAGGTTTCTGTCACTGCTGCATGACTGAGTGACATAAGACAAAGATGAGGCAAGATAGTTAGGTCATGATGTAACAAAGCCAGTGAATGTCGCTAGAAGATAGACTAATGCAAGAGATTATCTCTTGACTAGTATGAATAATGTTTTCTTAATGAAAATGAGAACAACAGAGAAACAAATGTGAATAACGCGGGCAAAAAATAACATGTAAAATAACTATGAAACCAAGAACAAATGATTATAAAAAAAATAATAATAATAATACAAATCTAAATCTAAAAAAGCATTCAAAATAACCGAAAAAGTAATTCAAAGTTAGAAAAAGACATATTTTTGTTTATTTTATTTAATTTTTGGAGCAACTTTCTCGAGCAACTGACTGTTGTGCGAAGTTTTATAGCAACCTGCATGCACTAAACTTGCAGTTTTAGCGTGTATCGACTTGGGCTCCTGTAACGGTGTGGAACTTTTAAGATGAACTAATCATGATTTACCGATTGCTAGCCCTTGGCAGATTATTGGAGGAGACCAGCTAATTATCCCTCGTTGTCTATCATCTGTTCTCATCTCATCAACAAGGGTAACATTATGTTGAAGCAAGCGACAACTCGAGTAGGAACTGATATAGAGGAATTAAGAAAACATCTCAAGTTTACATGTCATTCAAGAAATTTGTACCTTGAATAGATTGTAACTATTAATCAATCAATCTATCAGTTGTAGGTTTCAGGCCTAACAGTAATGTGTGCCTCGTCAAGTTCACATTCACGTTTCGTTGAGGCAGCGTGGCCGAGTGTTTAAGCATCCTCGGGGACCCACGGGCAGTTAGTCGGGTGGGAGGAAATAAACCGGGCAAAAAAAAAAACTGAAGCGTCGAAGGTTTACAAGTAAGGTGGGAAAAGCGCTTTTCCCGCCTTACTTGTAAACCTTCGACGCTTCAATTTTTTGCCCGATTTATTTCCTCCCGCCCCGACTAACTGCCCGTGGGTCTCAGAGGATGGTGTTTAGGGTGCTGGATTTGAAATCCGGAGGTCGCGGGTTCAAGTCCCGCTCTGACCACTTAGCTGGAGATGTTTCTCGGTAGACCCTAGTTCAACTCCTCGGTCATGCTAGTAAATGGTCGTAAAGAGCCAACTAGCCTGTGAACAGGCTCCGGCTGGAAGGGTTGAGGGGAGGAAAAGGATAGAAGAATGACAAATGTTTGTCGCTACGCATTCGGACGGCTTGGAAATTTTCAGTCCTCGGTTTTGTTCGAAGGCTAATAGTGGGTGGAACTTTCCTCTTTTCTGCTGTTTAGGTTGGAAGCCGAGCGATGGAATTTTCAGGTCGAAAACCGCCTCGGCGCTGGAGCCGTTCCACTTATGAGCCGTTGGACTTTCCTCCTCTTTATTATTATATGTAGTAAACAGCATACTTAAACTGAATACGTCAAACCTGCTGAAGTTGACAATTTTGAGCCAAAAGGACGACAGCCACCGTACACTTTTACGTTTACTTTTATTGAGCAAGTATTTGTTCCTATCTTCGTGATTTTATGCAATTCTGCGAAGTGTTCTGTTAATCCCATACATTTGCTATAAAAATGTAAATTCAGATGTTGGCTATAGTTTCGTGCTTCCAGCTTAGAATACTGTACACTCTTTCTTTTTTATAAGAATATATTTTATAAGAATATCGAAGCTGAAATTTGCGAAATTGTGAAAAGAATGTTATTTTGTGCGTTGAAAATCTGTAAATACAATACAATGATCTATATCTTATTAGATGTTTTAGTGTGTAGCATCGCTGTATATATTTTTACGAGTTGTGCCGTATTTTAACGAGCCCGAAGGACGAGTCAAGATACAAACAACGAGTAAAAATATAAAGCGATACTATTCACCAAAACATCTAATAAGAGATTTATTATCCAACTGCTGTAGTCAATAAATTTATCAGTGAAAGAGGGAGAGTGGGGGGGGGGGGTGTACTCCCGCCGACTTTCAGCTAAGGGAGGGAGGGGGCGGGCCGGTTTTGTTTTACTTGCCCCGCCGGCTTTTCTTCCTTCAGTCATTTCTTCTTTTTTCACCCAAAATAAGGGGGGGGGGGGGGGGGCTCCCCTATAATCCGCCACTGGGTTTTCTACTGTACAAATAACTGTACAGTATCGCTGTATATTTGTACTGCTATCTGGACGGTGTTCGCTGCAGTTGGATAATAAAGCAGAGATAATCAGCAAAGTTACGATGACGCTTTCTTCAATCAACTCGAATAACGATTTCGATTTTGTTTGTTGAGTTAACAAGACTCCTTGTCTGTTTATTTTCACAGAGTAAAATTTCACTGTGTTGAAGAAACAAGCATGATGATAGTAGCCTTTTGGCGTTGGTGAAAACTGTTGCAGTATCTCAGCACAAAAGATAACGAAAGAAATCTTTGTCAAGATTTGTTGGCAATGGAAAACACCGACCCAGACTTAAAAGTGCATGCGCTGCACTATGCAAATGAGCAACTTGTATGCGTCAGACTTTCCTGTCAAAAACTTTTGCAGATTCGCCAAACAAGCAGAAACAATACGAAACTATCGAAAACAGATTTAGCTACGGTTAAGCATTGTTATAAGAAACTCACAGATTAGCTCCACTCCATAGTAGAAAGTTTTCTTTCATAAGCTTTATTCATAAGTCAGAAGAAATGCACAAGCTTACGCATACAACTACCGCGAGCAGATATAATTCATTCACAACGCGAAGTCTTGTTTTTGACCCTGAAAAACTCACCTTTTCTATTAGCTCAGAACAAAAAATGCACAAAAAAGGTTGCTTATTCATATAGATTGAGGTTTACAAGCGGAATTTCCTCATATTAGTTGACCCCAGTCTCTTGCATCACACCTTTTTGCTCGCCGCCCTACAATCCGCCCTACATATAAGCGCCCTGGCTCTCATTCCCTACCATCGCTGTGAAAAATCCGCACGAGAATCTCCCAACTCTCACCATTTGATCAAGCAACATGATAATATCCACGTGAGAGCCCATGTCTTGTGCGTGGATCCGCGAGGATACATGTCGTCATGGTGGCGCAATTTGTTCTAAATAGTGGTAATAGGACTGAGTGGAGTCCAATTCGGTCTGTAATCATACGAGTGATTAACAAAATCGCACGAGCGCGAAGCGGGAGTCCGATTTGCTAATAACGAGTATGATTACAGACTGAATTGGACGACGCGAAGCCCTGTTACCAATTAATCAAAACTATGACAAAATTCGAGAAACGAACAAACCATCGATTGAGCGCTGAACGATTGAACGTCGTTATGAATGTTGAAAACACAGCAGTTTACTCAACAAAGTGCACCGCAACAGCGCGTGCAAAATGACGCGTACTGTCCAATTACAAGCATGACGCGCACACTGTCCCATTAATTCTCAAATCGGGCTGCTGATAGCCAATCACGTTCGAGAATTTTGTTATAGTTTTGATTAACATAGAAAAATTGTCCCATATCATAGGTGCGCGCGGATCCCAAGAACTACGGTCTCCGTCCCCGATTATGGCTCATGTCAAGACTTGATTTGATGGGTCATGTTGCTGTCAATTTTGTGGGACAATAAGTTATCACAGCAACAATATAACCTGCTAAAAACACACTTTATTTTAGCTATAAGCGCTTCTCACTCAAAAACAAGCTCGGTGACCAGCATTTTTTTTTGTTTTTAATCGAATTGTAATAGGCACAATAAGATGCAACTTTTTGCAAAGTTTATGGTGGCTCAAAACAGTAATATTTCAGTGAGAAGCCTGGGCTCTAACGCGGACTTCAGCGCGAGGCATCACGTGATCATCCGAGGGGTTGCGAGAGTGCGTGCGAGATTTAAAGTTTGCAAAACTCACAACAAACATGGCGGCGCGAGGTCTACTTCGTAAAACTTTGTTTCCGCTAAATTTAGAGAGCTGTTTGCGATATCGCTTATTTTTTCCCTCGAAAACATCCATCTTTTAGACAATTTCAAATGAAAAAATCCTTTTTTCGTGTTATTGATGTAGCGATCGATCGAGCCGGCTTTCAATCTAAAAAACAGCAGGAAAGAACTACTCTTCAAGTTTTCTTCGTTCTTTTTACTAGGTCAGCCTCACCTTCGGGTATTTATGGTGCTCTTTTACTATCGCTTATGCTGCTAACGACGACAGCAAAAATGGAAACACTATTCGCGTGTATTCACTTTTATTCGCATGGAATTGCGGGCTTTACTGAGCAGCGGACTGCCTTCACGCGCGCTAAAAATTCCTTATATACAAAGCAAATATCTCAAAAACTGATCCGGTGACCCTACTTTTTTAATACAAAAATTATTCAATAGCAAAAGCGGAATACATTTGCGAAATTGTAAAAAAAAAAAAAAATGTGGAATGGAATTTTTTCAATCTTGGAAATTTTTTTTTAATTTAAGCAAAGTCTACTTCACAGATTTTTTTCTATTTTTCCCTGTTTCTTCTTCTGTATATAATAAAAGATTTTTATAAAAAAATATGGGGTCACCAGCTTAGTTTCTAAAATAGATGCAATTGATGGTAGAAAGTGAGTCAAGTTTGTTGCTATGCAACAGAGCAGTGCAGCCTTAATTTATGACTTAAACACAATGAAAGGTACAGTGGAGAGTTACCTTAAAAAATAGCACAGTCATTCAAAACAGTACAGTTTCAAACCTGAAAAATCGCACCTAGTTCTAAAAGTCTCAAAAAAAAAAACAAAAAACAAAAAACAAAAAAAAAACAAAACAGAAAACTGTTTTGAGCCACCTTAAAAAAATTCTGCTGAGTGGGCTCAGAGCCATCTTAACTTGTGTTTGAAGGTGGCTCTGAACCCACTTCGCAGAGTTTTGTATCTTATCGTGGTTACTACAATTCGATAACAGAAAATTGGGGTAACCTTGCTCGTTTTTGAGTTATAAGCGTTTAAAGCCAAAATTAAGGGTTTTTAGCACGTCACATTGTTGCTATGGTAACCTGTTATATTAAAAGGATGACCGCAACTTGTTTACTAATGATTGGGAATTTGTATGAAACCATTATTGTAGCATAACTTTTTAAACAGTGGTAGTACTCATTCTTCAAAGTATAGCTGTTAGAAAAGTGCTGGAAACTGTTGCCAGCCTCCTAAATCGGGCTTTGAACCCGGCACAGGAGCTCCGCTTTTAGGCTCGGCTAAATCTATATATGATGAATGGTTTGGCTCGAAGACTTGTTCTGACACGGAGGCAAAAGGTAACTCGAGGAAGTGGCCTATTGCGACTGAGTTCATAAAGGATTTTTCTATGCGAAACGAACATACAACTAACCATGGCGTCAATGCGGGTTCATTTAAAGCCTAACTATTAGAATTATTTTAGTATTTGTTGATTAATTTCGTTGTGCTCTCCCCATTAACATCAGTAAACTTTTGAAACTTTCGTTTTAAGTTTTTGGTTCAGGATTTTCCAAATCGAGATCGCGCAAACAGAACATCCAAATATTGAGAAAGAATAGTAACTTTTAGACTACTTTTTAGAGTTTTTAACTTAATTTTTAGAGTTAAAACAGACAAAAATAGCTCTACAAGTGGCCTAGCAATAAAGAATCTCCAAGAAGGAATATTAAGTAACCTGATGGTGGTAATGTGTACGTCGTCAAAATGTATAAATAATTAAACTGATAAACCACCAGTCGCTAATTTTAACCTAGGAAGTGGTCTTTTAACACAGTTGTATTGTACACTGAGAGATAAATAACCATTAAAGATTCTAATCAACATTTAAGTGAATTTATGTCTGAATGTTTTCCGTTCTCCTACTCTATCAGTGATGGCTTTGACGTGTTATGAATGCAGGGGCACATCAAGATGGCTGTGCAAAGAGTACTCTGGAAGGCAACAAGGACGTGTATCTGAAAACGTGCCCAGTTGGAGCAGACAAGTGCATGAGGTCCTTTCTCAAGGAAGATAGAAAAATCCACGTGATAAGCCACTGCACTAATCAGCTAGGCTGTGATTTTGCGCAAGCAGTAAAGTACAGTAAAGACGGTAAAGACTTGCAAAGTTGGCTGCTGTGACGAGGACGCGTGCAACGTGGGCTCACATGTCTCCTTCAACGTCATCCTGTTGACCGTATGTTCTGCCCTGGGCCTGCCACTACCGGTGTAAGCCTCGGACCAAGCCCTTTTACTGTTTGATGTATTCTCAACCTTAGGGACCGTTCATTTTTTATAAGGTAGGGGGGGGCTGGTGGGATTTGGGGGGGGCCATGCGAAAAAAAATGGTCTTCGAGGGGGGGCCATCCCAAAAAAAATAAGGGAAAAAGGGGGGGTCACGTGAAATATTTTAGTAAAACTTTAAAATGGCATAATGTTTGAATATCAAAAAAACTGCCATAGAATAAACATAGAAGGCAGGATATAAATTTATTACAAACTTTCCTTCTGCTTTAAAAAAACGTTTGGCAACAAAAAGCATTTGTAGCTACTGAAAAGAAGTATTTAACACTGTTATTTTCGAATGCAACTTTCACTGGCACTCATCTTCATCTCCGCTGTCGTCGAGTTCTTCGTCGCAGCTTGTGCTGCTATGGGAGTCTCTTTCACCAATGCTGCAAGAAGCAGCAATGCTTTCCGTCAGTGTGTACTCTTCAGGGTACATGAAGGTGTAAACATAATCTCTGACTTCCCGCTCAAGGTTGGTGGTGATTCTGCTGCTTGCAGCATCGGTGAAATAATTCCCTTCCAAGAGCTGTGCGATGTATGGCCCATCTCTTCTAAATATCGACGTGGGCAAATTCTTCGCCCTGCTTTAAAGCAAGCCCATTGGACTGAAAGAGTGTGGAATCGTGTTCCTTTACATCTTTCAATATGACATTCAACTTTTCCACCATTGCTCTGTGCTCTTTGATGGAGAAGTTCAGTTTTCTTCCATCAATGGGCTTCAACTGGTACCCTTGCATGAAAAACTCACTCGCCCTTTCTGAACAGCCATCCGCACCTAGAAAAATTGCTTCTTTTGCATGTAAGATGTCAACTGAACTGCCTGCATCGTTCAGCTGTAAACCTTTTCTTAAACGACTCGTCGCTTTCGCCATTATTGCGCATTTTGGAATGAGCCTCTTTCATGATGCTCATGTAGTAATGCGCTCTTTCCCCGATTGGATTAACAATATAAAGAAGAAAGAGCATGGAAGTGGCAGGCTGGTTTTATCTGACCCAGAGAGCGTTGCTCTATTTGCAGATAAGTTTATTGTCAAATCGAAGTTTGTGGTGGATTATCTTCAGCATCTTGAAGTGCTGGAATTTAAAAGGAAAAAGAGAGCAGAAGAAAAGGCAAAGTTAAGTAGGGAGGAGGATTATCCTTGGACTGAGTTGTGCGAAGATCTAACCAAGCTTAAAAAGCTACGTGTTCCAGAACTAAACAAGTACTCAAACCACCACGGGCTGAAGCAGCATTTGAAAAGCAGCAAGAGTGAGAAAGTAAAGGTAATTGTAAGACATTCATGCTTGTAGCAGAAGAGTCCTCTCAGAGCTGGCCAACCAACACTGAGAAATGCCAGGACATTGACACAAAATGACAACAGGGCAAGTGCTGACAGCAGTGAAACGGATGAAAGTGACAATGATGAGTATGACAGTGATGCCATTGACTCTGGGGGAGAAGATGACACAAGAGACGTCATTCTTGCATTCATCAATTCAGATGAGGAAGATGCCAATGAGAGGCCAAATGCCACACGCTCAGGGCGAGCCATAACTAGGAGATCCGAAATTGGCTTCTCTTTCTTTTGATTTGTTTTTTAAACAACAGCTCTCTGTCCTATAGAGATTGTAAATATTGTCTTCATAGTGAGCACAATAACGTGAAGTAGGGGGATAATAGAGAAATATTAAAAAAGTTGAAATCTAAATATTGTTTGTTCAATTTTTTTTTTGGGGGGGGGTCATCCCAAAAAATGACCGCTATAAGGGGGGGGCCATGTGAAAAAATTGGTAAGCTGAGGGGGGGTCATGCGATTTTTAAATGGTGCTTCCCAAATCCCACCAGCCCCCCCTCCCTCATAAAAAATGAACGGTCCCTTATTCGCATTAGAATTAAGAATAAAAGGTAACTAGTGTTGTTGTCATTAGAAACTGTATTTCGTTTAGGAAAACAATGCAAGTCAGAGAAGTTGTCAATAAATTAAAAAACAACAGCTTTTGTAGATTTTACTTCATTTCAGTTTGTAACTTTTTACAATTTCATTTAAAACTTTTTTTTAAAAAACTGAACATATTATTTAGCATTGTCACTGAAAGAAGGTGGGTGATGCATACCTAGTTCCGCAGGGCTCCCGGTTTGAAAGATTTATCAAAGGAACTGAGCCGTTTTGCGACTAAACTGATCGGTGTTTAATGGCCCATTTATGAGATGTTAGTTCATCCGTGGTTACCTTTAAGCGATTGGGCGGTACGCATCTATACACGAAGAGGGGCACGGACAGAGGTAAGTGCCTTGTAGGACAACACAACAAAATGAACTTGGCCAGGATTACAACAAAAACCTTCTATTTCGAGACCGGCGCACTTAATATCGGGTGATTCCCCGGGGGGGGGGGGGTAGGTGATGGACTTTCCCGTATGAAAAAATAGAAAATGGAAAATTTAAATTAAACCCCTGCTATTAAGAATACCACTTAAAACGGAGTAGGCTTGATTACCAACCGCTGTTCAGGACCGGAGCCTGCACTAGTAGCCCGGACTCGAGAAACCGGCGGAATTCGAGCCTAGAAACGTCATGAATACCCTAAGTGAGACCAGAAACGTTGATTTATACCCCTAAGCGAGACGAGAAGTTTGCATTAAAAGAGAGCTCATTTCCCAAATAATGAGAACTTTTTAAAGTTTGTCTAGGAATATCAATAGACCTTTCCCGCATTCCAACAAACAATGGCACCGAGTCGAAGTCAGGGTGGACAAAAATACTGTAAATGTATGAAAATGGCCACCCCAACCTCGCTGTGGTACTAATGTTCGAACGCCCTTAAGTGGAATGTGGTAATGGTCTACATATGCCGGACGCCGTAACGTCTGTGTGAACACTCTATAAGGCTGTGTAGCCACTCCTTTTATCCTTATCAGTACTCTCGGGTATGTAAAACATTGCTTATTCTTTATTTTAGAATATAGCTACGGAAGTTATAGAGCAAGTAAGTCTCAGAATTTCCGCCTTTCTGGCCTCTGCGATATGCTGGCGGAAGACTCTTTCAATATGTTTGCTATGTTGGCAGCCATTTGGGTTGACGCCGCTTCCTTTTGGGGAAGAGCGACAGTTTCAATGCATTGTGTAGAGAGCGACAGTTTCAGTACGATGTATTTAGCACATTAGTGCTAAATACATCGACACTTAAATAAAGTGATTATTATTGTGATGCACCGCGCTCTTTTGGCGTGCTTTTCTCTGGTGATTTTTCATGCACGTCTTTCTCGGTATTACCTGTGGTTGTTTTTCCACCGGCAACCTTTACAGTTTCTGTTTTTAGGGATTGAGGGGGATCTTTGGTCCCCACAGACTCCTTGTTAAGCGATTCAAGCAAGCGGAGCCGCCCGTTATCGTACCGAAGCTGTGGTGTTTTTCTCTTTGCTAAGCGTGGCATTCCACTCGCTAAACACGTCGCTCGGATCTGTTTCATTAATTGTGTGGTTGCTAGTACTTAACACGTTATCCGGCTCAACTGAATCCACTATAAAGTAAACGAATAAAGGTATTTCGTGAAGTATATTTCACTGTTCGGCGATAAGTGCTGCACTGCTTGGAGCATGCGCTTGCTATCCCATGGGATCACTCAGCATGGTAACGAGGTAGAGTCAGATTTCAAACTACAAAAAAAAACACTCGTTCGTGAGAGGTCACACTCTCTGGGTTTGGCTGTAGCTTGATTTGAAAAGGAAACATATTCGCAAGTTTCGAAAACAAGACATGCGCCGCTTATTTGTTTGTTACACTAACCCGCGATTGGGACGGTTTCCATGGAAACGTCGTTTACAGACTCTCGCACCCCTAGAATCGCTCCTGTGGCAAGAGCAAGCACCGGATCATGCTCGCTTGTTTTCCGCTATGTGAATAGGCGGTAATTTCCTACTACCAAATATCAAAGTCATTGCCCACAAAGTAGGACATTTGATATTGGTGACTCTTACATGAAGGTGGCACTATTGCGCATGCTCGGTGTGACCAAAATTCAAGGCAGCTCGTCCAAAAGGAGAATCGCGACCACCAAAGAGTTTTATTGACGAAGTTGAACAACCAAATCCTTGTGCTATGAAGATAAAAAGCCAAAAAAGGAAAATAACCTCTATGATATTGAAGTGACCGAGGTGGACAAGCACAAAAAATGCACAAAGATACATTTTGTCAGCTAAGGAAATGAATTTGATGAGTGGCGTGATTTCGAAATCGACAGTGAGCAGTTACCATTTGTCCGTCTCGAAAAAATTTATGTTCCAGACGAAGAATCGTTAGAAGACAGAAAGCAAATGTTTCACGGCAATTTATATAGAGCGATTAAGCGAAAACTGTGGTCTGGCAGCAAAGAAGGGCCAGGACGGCTGGAGTTCAGGATAGAATAAGAATTGCCAGTAGAACAGGATGTGTTTGACACTGGACTTGGTCAGGCACAGGGTCCGAAATTGCGCTTTCCTGGTCGCCAATGCGACTAAAAATTTTGCACTGGCGACCAGAATTTCTCAGCTGGTCGCCAGCGGGCGATTAACTATTTCAAGCCACGATAATTACACAAACTTAAGTTTTCAGCCAAATCGATTAAAATAAAATTCAAAGCCGCCCGCCAATTGGTCACTTACTTTTTACCTTTCCGATGCTTTTGAAGTATAAAACCGATTTTCCTGTTATTGTAACTCTACCACAAGGTTCCACAGCTACGATCAGTGCGAAGCTTCGCCGCCATGTTTTTCCAGCGGTTTCCCATAACATACGTATTGCGGGCGCAGAAGACCACGTGCGTTCTTTCGCCATGAATATTTATTCAGGCGATGTGGTGTCCAAAGACTGATGTCCTGAACTCTTTCTGTAATTTATTACAAAGTAGAGACGGACTGGAACAACTTTTTCTGTAATGTCGTTGAGCCCGAAGTACGCCACACTGAACAGCGGTATGCACCACTAAAATGTGTACTAGACGTATGCCGCACGATAACTAACAGACTCGATGTCCGGAATTTCTGGCCATGCTGTATGGCAAATGTCGCAATGACTTTGATATGATGACTCTCGCACCCCTGAATAGTTCCTGTGGCAAGAGCAAGCACCGGATCATGCTTGCCTTTGTTCCGCTATGTGTATAGGCGGTAATCATCCTGCTTCCAATGGCTTTGTGCCCTGTCAACCAATCATAGTTAACCAAAAGAAATACATAAATACATTTACAAGTAGCTAGTAAATGTATTGGGAGTTGTCTGTTCATCTTGATACACTGAGCCAATTCTCATTAGCAACGAGGGAATCGAGGAACCACAATCATGGGCCGCTTTTTGCTGACAGTCGCTGTTTTTCTTGTGCTAGTAGCAGCAGGTGAGTAGTAATGTTGTCAGGATTCTTCAGCTGAGTGACTAGTCTTCTATGAATTGATCATGAATCTTATCGTAAGTTTGTCGAAGACCCTTGGACCTGGAAAAGCTCGTCAAAAAGCTTTCTTCTCGTAATGCCTTAATTATTCCAACTATAATCTTACATTATTTCAGATAAAGCAGGAACCGGTTAACTTTCATGACACGAAAACTTTAGTGGTGCAATCACCAAGAATATGTTATTTTACGTTTGCAAATGATTTGGCAATGAATTGCTTTAATGATCAGTCAACAAACTAATTCGCCCGGATATCGCATGTCGTGTACTCTTTGTATCCACTAAGAATTTCTCTTGCCTGAGTCAAGATCGACATTATTGCCTGCTGCAAAATACTGCCCAAAAATTCTGTCGCATTTCAAACGTCTGCTTCATTGGTGCGTAGTCAATGAAGAATAGAGAGTTCTAGCTTCGTTACTAAACAGAAATTGGCGCCAAATCATGAAAGCTACATCTCATTTTCTTGTATGCTTTAGAATTTATTGAACAACCAAAGGAGGATATCACTACCAAATGATCACCGTTGAGATAGTAATGTCTAACATAAACTTGACGTACACGATGTAAATAACTTATGTAAATGAGTTGGTGGGAAAAAATAAGCAAAATTGTTCCCAGCAGATCTGTTTGATGTTTGCCATATTTTAAGAAAGGTGAACTGTCTTTCCGGTCTCCAAAGAGGGCCTTACCCAATACTGTTGAACACAGAAAAAAGCACTGATTTAACCATAACCTGTGAAGTCCTGAAAGTTAGCGTAGTAGCTTTCATTTAGTTCAGACGATGGCTTCAATGTCGGCGAGTGTGATAGAAAAGAGTCAATTTGTAAATTGATAACTGTTCACGTCCTTGCCGTAAAAAGTAGCGAAAGGTAGCCAAAACGCATAGGATTTGAACCAAATCTTTCCGCTATCCAATTAAGAGCATATATTGCTGCTAAGCAGCAGACGTGGGTTAAATCCTGGTGGAAAACCGTGTGTTTTGATATTTTTCGCTGCCTTTCACTACATTTTACAGCATAAACATCAACAACTATGAATTCACACTTAACAAATAAATATCTTACCAGTTTTTACAGAAGAAATGCATAACCGATCAAAAATCATAAAATCTGCCTCCAGCCGTGAGGGGTAATGACTTAAATTACTCCGCCATCGCAGACAGCGAAAGTAAGGTTACAAGAACATTATTAAACAAACTTCTGCATATAAAAGAGTCCATTTGAAATGTTATCGTCACTATGATAGAAACGCGATTTTATTTGCTAAATGAAGTCGTATTTCCGAATCGTGGCCATTTTCTCATAGATAATACAATCAAACCAAGTGAAGCGAACCCCTCAGGTTCTATTATTGAATTGATTATTTGAATATTGAACCCGCTTGTCGTTTCAAGGATGCAATAATGAGTTGATTATTGGAAAACTGGATTCACTAGTCGTTCCAAGAATACGGCTAATGGGTTTAATGTTCAAAAAAATCAATTTACTATTAATTTTTGAAAAGGCTAATGAGTTCACTGATTCAAATAGTCAATTCATTATTGCATTCTTGAAACGACTAGCGGGTTCAATATTCAAATAATCAGTTCATTAATGTAATCTTGAGGGGTACGTTTCACTTGGTTTGACTGTAATTATATTCCTTTGATAATCAAATGTCCAGGTCTGTAGTTGTTGCGCCGACATTTTGAACTCGGATTATTGCAATAAAGTTCAGACAAGAAATGCCTTGTTGCTGTTCAAAGATCGTCACTTAATTCAAGGTAAACTGTTTATGACAAATACATTCAATCGCGTGAGAGAGAAACAAACAGGTCACGCTCGGATTGCGGAGAAGCATCGTTGGTGTTTCAAGCGTGAAAGTCAAAAAAACCGTAACAACAACAACATCCAACCATTTTATTTTGCTTAATACAGAGAATATCATATAGCAAAAGTATACATTAAACTTAAATAAGCAAAAAACTACTCAAAATAGTAAGAACAAAACGAGCTGAGTGGTTACAAGAATTTTTACGCTTTAAATCGGTTGTAGGAAAAATAAAGAAAAGAAGAGGTAGAAAGAAAAAAATATATATATAGATATAAATATAAAGAGAAATATAAGTAGTAACACTACCAGTTACAGACAGAGCATTGTTTAATTAAGAGCGATAGTAACGTAAAGAAAAATACTAACCCAGCATTAAGCATAAGAACTTAGAAATTGCTTAGTCAAGGTTTTTTTAAACGCAGAGATAAACTTTTTATCTCTTCATCCAAATTGCTCCGGATAGAAGGACCAGAGAAATGTACATTGAATTTACCATAATTAGTTCTAACCTGATCGATATAATATGAACACTTTGATTTGATTTTGACATGTCGATGATCTTTGGCAGCCGCCCGATGATCCGTAGGCTATCTGATTTTAAGCTTCCGCTACTCGGAAAGGAACTCTTGCCGTCAGAGTCCATTAAAGATCTTGGTGTAACATTCGACCCCACTCTGTCATTTGACAATCACATTTTAGCGACAGTTTCATCCTGTATGAGTAAATTAGCCCAGATTGATCGAGCAAAGCACGCATTTAACTCCGGCCTATTAGTGACTATCATCAACGCGCTCGTTTTCAGTAAGTTGTACTATTGCTCTACTGTATGGTCCAGTACCACTGCTTGTAATGTACAAAAACTTCAACTCGTTCAGAACTTCGCTGCTCGGATAATTAGTGGTACATATAAAGCATATAACTCCATCACTCAAGAATTTGAGGTGGCTTCCCGTAAAAAAAGCAGCTTTACCTCCGAGACGCTGTTTCCGCTTTTAAGTGCATGACGTGCTGCGCCCCGACCTATCTGACATCACAATTTGTCAAAAGGCAACAAATATAAAGCAGAACCACAAGAAACTCACAACAACTGAATATTCCCCTGTGCAAAACCACTGCTGGTGAGAGATCTTTTTATTACAGAATAGTAAAACTATGGAACTCTTTAGACAAAGACTTAAAACTATGCGAGAGTCATGCAAATTTTAAGAAAACTCTGAAGACAAAGCTTCTCAGCGAGTTCTTAAATTAAATTTTTCTTATTTCTTTTATTTTTCTTCCTTTCTATTTTTTTTAAATATAATTAGTGTACTTCATACATAATATATAACAAGTGTACTTTGTACTTATCTCACCTTATGTATTATATTGTTCACTGAAAAACCTTTTAAGGAGTGTACAATAAAATTTTATCCTTATCCGTAGCCACCAATCAGATGCGCGATAAATTCGCATTAACGGTGTCTCCATCAGTCGCAAAACCCCACTTCGATCGTTTTTCCTTCCAAAAAATGGCCGTTACCCTGTAGTTTTATAATTACCAATTTAACCTGTTCTATTTGTGTAAGCAAACTAGAAATTCGAGGGACTTTAAATGACGTGTGGAATTGCATGCGCGAAATTGCGGCCTAAGGCTACAAAATCAGACAGCTCTTCTATATTCAACTTCATCCGTTGCTATATTTGGCTAAAAATTAGCTCCAAACTAAAAAGATCAATCTCCATAGAAAGTGAGAAGGTTTAAAAATAAAAAAAACGAGGGTAAGGAGCAAAATAAATAAAGAGCAGAATATTGTTTTTTGTAAACAATATGCAACTACAATACAGTACATTATTGTCCAACTGCAGCGAATACCGTCCAAATATCGCGCGAAACGAGTAAAATATAAATATGTCATTGCCGGCTGGGAGGTCAGTATAGTGAAAAACTGTGACCGAGGTCTTGAAAATGCTGCCCGAGGTCACAGTTTTTCGCTATACGGACCGACCCTAAGCCGGTAAATAACATGTTTATTTATTTTTTTCCTGCAGTAAATTGGCTTTACAGATTACAAATGGGTTTGTTTACCAACTGTTGTCATTGAATCGGCTTGCGCGCCGTCTACTAACGATTTGTACAACATCTCGGCAACGAGCGAGTAACTCAGATAGTAGACAAAGAAAGATGTATTAAAGAACAGATTTTTTTCGAACTACTTTAGGTTGTAGTTGCATTTATTTCACCAGTTAAGTTCTCCTAAATTGTTTTTGCGGTGTGAAATTCCGTGCGAAGTTTGAAGTTTTACCACAAAAATAATTTCTCTCAATCGTTGCTTTTAAAATTACTTGAAATCAGACTTTTCTATCGTAACTTGCATAGCAGAAAGCGAGGAAATTCGTTAAGTGCATTCCATGGAAATTCTCCTAAATACAGGAACGATCAGAGAGGTAAACTCGACTGAAATTGACTCAAATTTTACGGCGAGAGAAACACAGGATTACGCGCTATTACAGCGCCAAGCTACAAACAACCAAGCAAACTCTAACAACTTCAAAACACTCATGTGAATTTACTTACAGTGACTTTCCTTGCCATTTTAAAGTGAACAGAGATAAACTTGCGTTGACTAATCGTCGATGAAGGTGTAAAAAAGGCAAAAGATTGACGATTACCGCTAACTTTTAGGAGCGAAATTTAGGCAGCGAAGAAAACATCCGGCCCGTGGGCCGTATCGTAAAAATCTGGACCGGTCACGTGCTTATGATTAGCCAATCAAATTCGAGGATTTAGGAATCCGGCCCGCTCAGATGCTTGAGAAAAAACATAAACAGAGATATTGTACAGTTATTTGCACAGTAGAAAACCTGTTTGCCGTACAGGTCGGCGCGCTCATGCAAAACTATCACACTCTTTCTCTTCCACTGATAAATTTATTGACTATAGCAACTGGATAATAAATCTCTTATTAGATGTTTTGATATGTAGTATCGCTGTATATTTTTACTCGTTGTCTGTATTTTGACTCGCCCTGTGGGCTCGTCAAAATACGGCACATCTCGTAAAACTATATTGAGGATATTACAAGGTGGCGAGAAGATATGAATTTTATGTTCTCGTGGCAAGAACAATATCTTACTCATTCGCTGCGCTCACTCGTGAGATCCTGTTGTTGTCACGAGAACATAAAATTTATATATCTTCGAGCTAACGTGTAATGTTCTTTTTATTATATAGGCGTACCGATGACGGCGTTTTTGACGATTTTCCGAAGATTTCCGACCACTTTTCGAAGATTTCCCGAAGGTTCTCCAAAACTTGTTCGAAGGTCACACGAACGTTGCCGAACATTTTCCAAACGTTTCCGAAGATTAACGAAGATTGCCGAAGACTTTCGAGGAAGACCTGAAGATGTTTTGATGATACACCAACGAATTTAAGAACAATTTAAGAGACAAACCTGATATCAGTGAAATCATCGATATCTTCACTAGTGAGGATATGGAATATACGCCACTCGAGTCCCGGATGTGGTTTCGTATGAATTTTACGAGTGGTGTATTTTCCAGTGCGACACTCGTTTCTATATAATAAACAGCGATACTACATATCGAAATATCTAATTAACAAATAAAGAAGCCTCGACTGTGCTCTGTTCTGTTGTAAAGCACGCAGGAAGCGGTAGAACACGAAAGAAGTGCTCTGTTCTGTTGTAAAGCACGGAGGAAGCGGTAGAGCACGAAAGAAGTGTTTTCCCCACTTCTTGAGTGCTCTACCGCTTCCTAAGTGCTTTACAACAGAACAGAGCACAGTCGAGGCTTCTTTATTTGTTTTATGATAAAGAATCCAATAATTTCCCCACGCATTTGGAAGAATTTTCAAACCAAACTTTATTTTCCAAACGAACAGAAGTGGCGTCAACCGTGCACTGTTCTCTGATAAAGTACGCTAAAATAAGCCAATCACAATCCTTGTTAGAATTGTTCAAATAATTTGATTGGCTAACGAAGCGACAGCTGTCAATCACAAACTGGACTTCGGCTAAGCTCTCAGTTTCGAGTAGTTTGGGCGGCTTTTGAGAGAGGAACGATGCCTTCGAAGTTGGCTTTTAAGTTAATTTTTAAATACGGATCTAAAGGCAGGTGAAGGTTTATAGTCCAGAGGAACCCGCTCGTATTGTGGCCCATGGAAACGTGCACTTTTCCAGTGGAAATTACGAAACACGGAGCTCAAAGCTTGCGGATGAAAATGCGAAATGCCGAGTTGAATTTGAAAGGAGCTACAGTTATTTATGGCTTGTAGCCGCATGCAGCAAGACTGCCTGAACTAGCGTAAAAGTTAGAAAGACTAAACGGCTCCCACTGGTTCTACTCCGAGCACAGAACAGAATATCAGAGCAAGCTTTGCACTGACCACTCGTCGGTTCACTTCGCTGAGATGACCGGAGAACGAGTGTTACTACACTGCATGGAAGTGTTGTTTGAGCAATTGAGCATTTTTACAAAAATGAAGTTTCTCATCATAAACAGAGACAGTTCAATTGTTGTTTTCTATCATTGTTTTACTTCTTAAGTATAATTTCTGCCTTCGTAACAAATATAATGTCTTTTATCGAAGCACTGTTTGGGTTGAGAGTTTGTTTATTTCGTTACGTGTTTTGTCGGCGGGAATCTAGCAAAACTTGTTATTTTAGTACAGTTTTAACACTACTGTTGCTAACAATGGTCTCTGTGAGCCATATTTACTACAGACAAATAGCTCGTTTACACTGCGTTTGTCTGAATCACAGGGGATGTTTAATTTGGGGCAAATTTGTCAAAATTCCGACGCAAAAATTTGAAAGCCAACTTACAGTCATCAACCCGAGCTCTGTTCTCTGATAAAGCACGCACTTTCAGCCAATCAGAGCGCGCGTTATATGGGAACTATTTTATAATAAGATATATATATATATAATCGTTACCAGAACTCTCAGGCCAACAAAGGTGTCACAGCGTCAGGAGGATCAGTGAAGATTCCCAGTCCAAACCTCGCAGCAAAAGCGAACGTAGACAACTCTGAGGAGATCGATAAGCTTCTAATTACAAAAGAGGCTTATTGGAGTGCTCAGCTGTTCTCTTTGGCACCCCATGGCTTAAATAAAAGAAAGGAATTTCATTCGAAAAATAGAATTTGTTATAATTAATTAAATCCTCTCCTGTATTGTACGTTATTGATTGATCGTTCAAAGGCCCTTTTCTTGGATTTTGTCAGCCGTTTAGGTGTTGATTAGACTCAAGGGCCCTGTCAAGGGATCTTATTATGATAAATATTATTTAAGGGCCCCTCCAGGGATTTTGTTGCTAATTTGCCCTTTCAGGCTCCAAAGGCCTCGTTTTGGGATTTTGTTACAGTTGATGTTTTCAGTTATACGTAGGGGAGGGTTTTACTTTTTCCCATGCTTGCCGCGTTGCCTCTTCGGTTATTTTATTTGTTTTAGCCAGTTTGGTCTTTTAGTTTTTAGCTTTTATCTCTCAGACTCTGCCGATTATTTTCATAATAGTTTGTTTTTGACTTATTCAATATTTTTGCGCTTTGTTGATTTTGTTTTTTGTTCTTCGTTAATTAACACCACTTCTTGCTCTTTCACGTGATTTTGTACTTTTATTAATTTTCACTTGTAATTACGTAGTCACTAGCACCTTAATCTTATTTAAAGCTCGTTTTTATTCAAAAGTTGTAATAACTGAAGAAGGTCTCTGACCGAAACGTTTTTTATTAAATTTTTAAGTCTTTTTTACGTCAGAAGTTGTCCGTCCTCACAATTTCTCAAGTCGCACTTTAGAAAACTAGGCTTCACACCTGATGCCAAAGTATATTACTTGAAGCAAAAGCCATCAAACATTTCTCACAGTAAAATCAATCATGCATATCACAAATGCGATTGTTTGGCAGTAAAATCGTGAGGCCTTTGTAATGAATGAGAGTTTTTTGCAGTTCCTTTAATTTATCTTTTCTTTTAACTCCTTTAACTTTACAAAAAATCCATATAGGTGCTTTGCTTCTATTATAAACGAGTACATAGCAGCAACACAAAGGAACAAACTACACCACATGAATTTCTCTAGAATAGCTCAACAACACGGTTTTCGGCAAAGAAATTACTGTAACGCTTAAGTTAGCCAAGACATGGATCCGCTATGGAAAATGAATTTTCGAGTGACTCGTCCAATGTTCGAAAAAGTTGTTCGGGTACAAAGAAGTAACCCTGTTGAAACTTGAAACAGTGGCTGCTTTGCAGTTTGCAGAATCGCATTTGGTGTCGGATGATATGAAAAGCGATGGATCAAGCTGTCTATGAAAATGAAATTCAAGCAAGTTGTTCGTCTGTCCGTTAATCAGATTTGTAGCACCGCTGCACATCGCTTTCAGTTGGCTTCCATTTCCTATTGGTCAGTTGTGTTCTCAAGTGTGGTGTAGACCATACTTGGCGGCGAGATTCGGCTTCTTTCAACTTCGTTTCCTCGGCTACTAAGTGAAGATGAAGTAATGGCAGAGTTCTATGTATTTTCCGAGAACGTGAACCACTAGGGCTAATTGTTCATACTGTCATGTGGAATTGAATCCCAGTATGTGCTGAGATATTTGAATAAATTCCATCGTTTTAGTCACAAACAATGCTCTCATTATGATACGAAACGTTAGTGGCTAAAATCTTCAAATAGTTAAATAAAGAGTAATATAGACACTTAAAAACTTGCGACTGAGTTCAGGGATTTTTCACGTAGAAGGACTTGTAACTCATCACTTAGACGTCAACATTGATGGTTCATTTAAGTGTAATCAGATTGGTATTCTTTTAGTATTCATTAGTCTCGTTGTACTATTCTCTAACATCAACACTTTTTCAATCTAATCTCAGTTCAACTTTTTCGTCAGGATTTTCCAAATCGAAATCATACAAACTTTTCTTGCAGCAGTAGCTGACAGAATATCGGAACATCGAGCTGAGAAAGATAAGTAACTTTAAGTCCACACTCACTAGCTTTTAATAGTAGACACTGAGGCGTACATCAGCCGGGAATAACACTTTATTAAAGTGTCAATGTGTTTTAAAAGTGTTTTCTTGTTCCTCTTCTTCCTGATCAGTGGTGACTTTGGAGTGTTATCAATGCAGTGGCAGTGAAGATGACTGTAAAAAGAGCACTCTGCAAGGCAACAAGGACACGTATTTGATAACGTGCCCCTTTGGAGCAGACAAGTGCATAAGAACTTTTCTCAAGAAAGATAACTCGACCGCAGTGTTGAACGACTGCACTAATCAGTTGGGCTGTGATTTGGCGCAAGCAGTTTGTGACAACTACGCTGACGACATAACTTGCAAAGTTGGCTGCTGTGACGAGGATGCATGCAACGTGGGCTCACATGTCTCTTTCAACGTCATCCTGTTGACTGTATGCTCCGCCCTGGGCCTGGCACTACTGATGTGAGCCGCGGACCAAGCCTTTTTGCTGCTTGATGTATTCACTGCCTTATTACATATATAGATTGCCATATTCGAACAAGAATTAAGGACAGCCAGTATTACTCATTGCACTTCTTAGTTGTTATAGAAGAACTGCATTTTGTTCGACAAAAAATTTCAGTCAAGGAAAGTTGTTACTAGAAAACATTTTTTTTTGTAGCTTTAAGGTCATTTCAATTTGTAACTTTATACAATTTCATTAAACATTTTCTTAAACTGAACATTTGTGTTAGCGTTTTCACTGAAAGAAGGTGGGCTATGCATACTTCGTAGAGGCTCCGATTGTGAGAGATTTACAAAAGAAGAGCCTTTTCAAAAGCTATACTGACCGGTGTTTGATGGCCCGTTTATGAAATGTCAGTCCTGATCCATGGTTACCTTTCAGCACTTGGGTGGTACCAGGAGCCATAATCGGGGACAGAGACCGTAAGCGCGCGCCATTTCAAGTATTGGGGTTGTCCCCATGATATGGGACAATAATTAATTCTATTTTTAGAACAGATTGCGCCCTCGCCTGCAGCACACGCGCGTACATGCTACGAGGATTTTTGCGGATATCGCGCGGGGGAAATGGCGTCCGAAATTCCCGACATTTTTCATGTTTTTGGCCCACAACTCAACGCGTTTACGTCTGTTGGAATTTTGCTTAATTAAGTATTTTCGTCGTAAGTTGCTCCAGTGTGAGCGATAGGGGTTGACACATTATGCCGGCATAATTTCGAGCATAATACTATATGTGGAGCATCGAGCATAATGCCGACATAATAGTGCATTTTGCCGGCATAATAGTGCTTTTTGGGGGGCATAATAGTGCCATTTTGCAACATAACAGTTATTTCCTTTTTTAGAGCTACTATTGTCCATTTATTAAGTTAAAACTACAAAATTTCAAGCTATTTTAATGTTCTACATGGTTTCCATTACTATTATCGCACTTCACGGGGGTCCCGGAAAAAATTTTTACGGCACAATTATGACTCACCGGGGTCCGGGAAAAAAATTTTTACGGCATAATTATAACTCACCGGGGTCCGGGAAAAAAATTTTGCGGCATAATTACGATCACAATAGTTACAGTCGAGCATAATTTGGAGCATAATAGTCCGTTTTGGGGGCAGTGCCAAAAAGCATAATGCTCGATTTTAGGAGCATAATGTGTCAACCCCTAGTGAGCGAAGTAAGACAGTGTCGAATTTAGTTATGTTCCGCTTCAAGCTTATATATATCCCTGATCAAGTTGTGTTCCGACGGATGCTTCTTTTACATGAGCTGTACATTACCCCACTTTAAATTTCACCTATGTTGAAGACTAACAGCTTTTACATTACACAGCGAAAAACTAGCTGGATATATTCAGATATAGCAGAGCTTCAGGACTTCATAGTTTCCTAGCTCCTCTTACCACACGCTTGCGAGAAATTTGCCTGTCTATCGCGACCGAAAAGTAAAACAAAATAATTGCTATTTTGAGTTTCGTCTGAATTGTAAGCAACGCTTGATGTTTCATCAAGGCCCAATAACTTTACGTCCGTAGATACTGCTCAGTCTTATTTGCGTAAAAATCCAGTAAAGTCTCTGTTATCGATGAATGAGAGCGCCCGCCGATGCGTGTTTTGTACAATCAGTAAACATGACAAATTGTACTTCCGCCGCACTTTCGTGTGAAAGCGTACATCGAACTCAAACAATAACTTTATAGTTTTTAAATATGTTTAAGACTGATAAATGTTTGAGAACATATTAAAAGCTTAGCTGAAAATATGTGAATAAAGCAGAAATAATCAGCAAAGTTACGATGACGCTTTCTTTAATCAACTTCGAATAACGATTTCGATTTTGTTGATCGAGTTATCAAAACTCCTTGCCTATTTTCATTTTCGAAGTGTAAAACTTCACTATGCTTATGTTGAAGAAACACACGATGTTAGTAGCCTTTTTTGCGTTCGTGAAATTTGTTGCAGCATCTCAGCACAAACGATAACGAAAGAAATCTTTGTCAAGATTTGTTGACAATTGAAAACACCGAGTCGTACTTGAAAGTGCACGAGCTGCACTATGCAAATGAGCTAATTGTACGCGTCAGACTTTCCTTTCAAAAACTTTTGCAAACTCACCAAACAAGCAGAAACAATAAGAAACCATCAAAGCAGATTTTGGTTATGATTAACCATTGTCTGAGAAACTCACAAATTAACTCGATACCAGAGTAGAGAGTTTTCTTGCTATATTCTTAAGTCAGAACAAACGCAAAAACATACACGTAAGCTTACAACTAGCGCGAGCAGATCTTATTATTCATTCCCAGCGCGAGATTGAAGTCTTGTTTTCGACCCAGGAAAAACCCACCTTTTCCGTTAGCTCAGAGCATAAAACTACATATAAGCGCCCTGGTTCGTATTCCCTGTCTTATTCCCTGCCATCGCTGTGAAAAATACGCAAGATAATCTCTCAACTCTCACCATTTGATCACGCTACGTGACAACAACCACGCGAGAGCCCCCGACATGTACGTGGATCCGCGCCGGATATATGACGTCAGGATGGCGCAATTTGTTCTAAAAATAGAAAAATTGTCCCATATCATAGGTGCGCGCGGATCCTAAGACTTACGGTCTCCGTCCCCGATTATGGCTCCTGGTGGTACCCATCTATACACGTACGTAGAGAGGGTCACAAAGGGATTTAAGTGTCTTGCCGTACAACACAATTCAATCATAATTATATAGAACAAGGTATACATGTATATTTACCTTGTTTGTTGTAGCAGTAGCCCGCGGTTGATATTTCTGTCGCTGCAAACGCGTCATTTTGTCGGTCACGCTTCAAGAACGAGGCATGCACATATACCTGCCTAGTTTGTTGGTGCCGTAGCCCCAGGTTGATAATTTCTTTTGATTCAAACGCTTCATGGCATGCAAGTTTGGGATGGTATTCGGACCATAAACTGCGGTTACGATCCCTTCAAACCGTACGGATCGACAAAGCGTTTCACCGCCTGGCTCAAGTATGGATGTCGTTTATATTCTAAATCCCCTTAATGAGATGCAATTTTGCGATCGTATACGGACCGAAAACAGTCTTTGACGATCTGTCAAGATGTGCGGATCGTAAAATTGTATTTTCAAACCCTTCCGATTTATTGAATATTGCATGGGCAAGACTGTGTTTTAACGAGATTTGAATCGCATCGGAACCAACCCTACCAAGTTCGACTTACATTTCCTGTGTTCTGAGGGTGTCAAAACAACTGTAAATGATGGGGCAGCGACAGGGTGCTCGTTTTTAGCGACACGGTCGTTGGAAGTTTGTGTCTGTGCCAGCAAAAGATACATGATGATCCAGGAAAAGGCCGTGCAGTTTCAAATTTTCTTCGACCCCGAGGATTCAGAACAGAATCAAACATTCACCCAATTCTTTGTCTTTCCAAAAGGTTGTAAGGGTGGGTTCTCGCCAGGCCCTCTCAAATAAACTTATTTGGCTTGACGCAATGTATGTTCATTGCTGTTGCCTTAATATGCCCCCTTCCCCCTCGAATATCCAGGCCAGGGCTTTGCAATCATTAGTAAACATGTTACCATAATTCTCTTTATATCACAAGTTGCCCTAACAATGGTATCACCTCTTAGGGTAATGGTAATGTCTGCATACGAACCAAATAGCCCATCAGGCCGGAGCTTATCCCGGTTTCTGTAGCACGAAGCCACTAGGGGTATGTCTGCTATTCCCTGGATGGGATGCTAGTCCATCGCAGGGTTATCCCCAGCATTAAGTTTGTCTGTACCCATTTATACACCTGGTTGGAGAGAGGCACTGTGAGCGTTAAGTCCGCTAAATGGTTTCCATGCTTCTAAGAGTCTCCGGCAGACCGGGGCTCAAACTTGGACCGCTCGATCCGGAGACGAGCACACTAACCATGAGGCCACCACGCCTCCCACATCACCTATTAGACACACCCTCGATGTTTGCTCTACGCTATATGAAGATCTTTATAGTACAGAAACGAAAAAGCAAAAGAAGCGAATCTTGGTCACATCACACTACGCTGACCCAAGTACAACAAAGCAATAGAAGGGGATAAAATTAACTTTCTTAGCTACATCAACACTTTTATGGAATTTAACACCTGTCATTATAAAATCCAGTGGGATACATCTGTAACAAGTGGGTAAAATTGATCAGCTTGCCTTTCACTACAAACCTTTGTCCATTTTTTAAGCAATGACGTATTGTGTGACGTCATCGCTTTATGCTGGCATGCATGCATTCCTTTGGATAGTGATTTCGCATAGTTTGTCGCGCTTATGTCCGTGCGCAAATGTCGCACACGATTTATCCCCCTGTGGAAGTGAAATGCACTCTGGGAGTTCCTTTACTGCTTTCCTTTGCTGTTTGTAGGTTCAGCGGAGTGCTTTTAATTGTAGCTTTTAAAAGAAGATTTAGGGGTGGATTTTGGTTTAAACAGTATCGGATAAATTTGCGTTCACCGGCAAACTCATACTGAATAAGAACATATCCTCCATACATACAAGTTTAGATAGACAAGTAAGTTGCACAGACGATAGGTGAAGGTTTTGCGGCTTTCCTTTGCTGTTTGTAGGATCAGCAGACTGCTTTTAATGGATATGACAAGTATACAGTTAAAACAACAAATTAATTTCCGGTGAGGTAATTAGTGTTGCCAAATATTCTTAAAGATAATGTGGTGTCGATTTCAGAGAGAGGAACATTCCTTTGCGAGTTTCCTTTGCGGCTTTCCTTTGCTATTTGTAGGATCAGCGGAGTGCTTTTAATTTCAGCTTTTAAACGAAGATTTGGGGGTTGATTTTGGTTTATACAGTGTCGGATAAATTTGCATAAATTGGCAAACTCGTAATAAGAACATATCGTCCATACATACAAAGTTAGATAGACAAGTAAGTCGCATACGCGATAGCTGAAGGGTTTACATAAAATTTACGGATTGGTAGCGCAGCTGTCTTGAAGCGAATTGAATGAGTATTGCATGAGCACTGAAATATACAGTTTACAGTAGTGATAATGAAGTCAGGCTACGATTCATTTGCAGTTTTCAGTTTTTTATGAAGTTTTGGAAATGTGCTGTTTTATATTTTCCGTCAACGAAAGAGTGGTTGTGATTAAACAATCGATAATCGTTTTGTCAGGGTAAAGACAATACGAATGTTCATTGATGACAAGTATACGGTTAACAACAAATTAATTTTCTGTGAGGTAATAAGCGTTGCCAAATATCTTTAAAAATAATAAGGTGTCGATTTCAGAGAGAGAAACTTGTACTTTACGGCTTTCCTTTGCTGTTTTTAGGATCAGCGGAGTGCTTTCAATTTCAGCTTTTAAACGAAGATTTGGGGGTGGATTTCGGCTCACGGGTAAACTCATAATAACATAACTTCGATGCATACAATTTTAGATAGACGAGCGGGTCGCACACGCGATATGACAAGTCAAGAGAGAATGATTTTCTCTTGGACAAGTATATGGTTAAAACGACAAATTAATTTCCGGTGAGGTAATTAGCTTTGCCAAATATCTTTAAAGATAATAAGGTGTTGGTTTCAGAGAGAGGAACTTTTCAGCGGAGTGCTTTTTATTTGGGTTGGTACGTTTCGCTGACCCCTAGCACATGGACTGACAAGATGGACCTGGTACATGAACAACTTGAATAAACCACCAATGGACTACCCTAAATGTAAACCCCTAAAATTTCTAACCCAAAAGTTTAAGAATCAGTTTGTCTGCTCATGTTCCAATCTTCTAGGAACATTGCATTGCGTGCCGTTTATTATAAACATATGATACTACTTTTTGGGACCCTATCTCCAGGACGCCAGGAGTAGTTTGGCAGGCGATGGTGAAATTCCTCGTGTTTGATATAATTCCCTGACATGCCACTATCTTTAGCTTGTTCCTTAGGGAGATGTTGCGTCCCTTTGCGAGGATGTGTCAATAATATAAGTCCTTGTGCTGGGGTAGAATAACATGAGTATGGAGTCAAAAATAAAACCGAAGGATTTTTTTTAAGGTTTTTGTCGGCTGCAACACAGATTGTCGGCTGCAACACAGATTTCTACTTCTTAATAACAAAACCTAGTTTCTCAAAAAGGCATTTGGACTCCATATACTTGAGAGTGTGCCTCACACCTTCTCTAATGAGTGTCTGGCAGGCTGAAACAACTCTGTCCTGTTTTTGTCTGGTGTGAGGTATTAGGTACGTAGTATATCTTCAAATGTAACTTAAAGTGCTATTCTTAGAATTTCTAGAATTTCATGTTGTGCAAAAATGAGCACAGTGACCCCTACTTTTTATTGCATTTTTCTAATATAACATGATTACCAACTCGATGGAGTTTGAGAATTTTTTTAATACTCCTTATTTTTAAGTGGAATCACCTAAAAGAGCTCAATAAACTATACCTGGTTCTTCGGCCAAGCCATTGGGCAGGCAAGTATACTGAAATAATATGCCTCTCAGCGTGAACCGCAAATAATCTCAGTGCTCAGATCAGATGGCTCATTGTAATAAGCATCTGTCAAGTCGATTGAGGCCATGTAACAAATTTTTTCTCATTAATTATAAACACAGCACAGGATAAGCTCAACTTTTTGAAATGCGTAAATTCGATAAACTCATTTAAGCTTTTAAGATCAAGTAGTAATGGACGCTCATATAGGCAGTAACGGCCACAAATTTCAGCCAATCCGGAGCCGAATTAAAAATTCAAGATGGCGGCGCCCGCGAAAGTCGGCCATGTTGGAAAACAGCCCACCAGCCTCGACAGAGGACCTGGGATCGGTCTCACGGATTTCCATGGCAACACAAATCACGGCAAGGTCACGCCAAAAATGTCATGCAACTTCAAACTCGATACAGTGTCCTGTGGTCCTAAACGACAGAAGTCCATCCGGCAAGCGGCCATGATGAAGACTGAGAGAGTATTGGGTCCGAGGTCTGACTATAGGGAGGCTAGTCCAAAGCATCATGGGACAATGATATCATCGGGAACCAATCAAAGGAAAGAAATCAGAATGAATCAAAGTACTTACAGCTGGGCTTCCCCAGTCCCCCTCTCTTAAGGAGAGTATTTTAAAAACCAAACATCACACAATGCCAAATGTCACGAACTTTAATATCAAAACTTTTACTTTTGCCATGTTGATCGAGTAAAAAGACCGGTTTCTATCGTCATCGCACAATTTTTTAAATGAACCTTAATGTCCAAAACGTTTGCGCTAAAATTACAGAAAGCTGGTCATCGTGTCTCAAATAAGATAACACTACTAAAAAAATGGAACAGAAATAACTTTATCTAGCGTGAATGCAATCCTTGACGAGTAACGAATAATAAGCGAAGGCAAAAATATATAGGGTAAAAGGTGAAAAGGAAAAAAATACAATTGAAATACTTCAAGTGGAAATGAATTGCCAATGGCAGTTTGCAATAAAATCTAAACTCCTTGATCTCGACTGTTCCCTTGTGAAAAGTATCATTCAAAGGAATCTTAATTGAACAAACAAAAGGCATTTTGGGCGACCGTTGAAGAATTAACATAATTAGTCAGGGATGAAACATGGAATAAATTAAAACCGGAAAGCACGTGTTTAGAGGCTGACATTATGTTAGACTGTATCTTAACCCTTGAGAATAACATCGAAGGAATTTCAAACAAACATTTCGCGCTTGAAATAAAGATCTAACTTCATTTACAAACACTGCAAACTAAACGCTTCCAATAAAACAGCCGCTCGAATAATAAGTAGTTTTAGACAGGTATAAAATCACTTGCATTAACCATAGTCCTTTCCTCCGAAGCGTCGCACAGCTCTTGATCGCTTAGATCCATAATCGCCAAGACAAGAATGAGAATCTTAAGACTTGTCCAACTTTGTCACGAGTAGTATGACTTCTTTCAAAACTGTTTGACTTATAAACGGGTATTTACGAAAGAATAGACAATGTCACGTGGTTAACAACCAATGAGAAGACGAGAGATAGGGGGTACGCGATATCACGTGATTAAGAGTCAAAGAGAATACGGGAATAGGCGGTATACCTCCAGTTATGTCATTAAATTGTTTAAAATTAAACAAAGAGTCTGGTGTTTACTTTATAACGTTTATTGAATAATAACAACTCCAAAGGGAGAATTGATTACAACTTACACTTTTTCTTTGCCTGTACAAATCTCTTCTGTCATGGTTTGAATCCTGGCTTCTCATCTACTTTCAAGGCTTCTCGCAAGTTGTTGTAGAACTAGTCTCGGCTGTTGGTATACCATTTTAGTCCATGATCAGACATCCTCTCTCTTTCTCCGATGCCAGCACGGGTATCCTTCGTGCGTCAGGAGGTGACTGAATACGCGTTTCCTGTCATCACTGGCGGGATGTAAATCCAGGACCGTGTACCCAAACGGTCGTTCGGTCACTTTTTGATACACATCCATCATGTCTTGCCAGCAAGTGGGAAAAGCTTGAGGCAGTTAATTCTTCATCCCTAATTGATCTCTTGGATTTTTGAAGGCTACGATGTAGTGCGCGTTTCTGGAAATAGTCTTAGCGTATTTCCCTGGTGGAAACATGTCTTGGCACAAGTACAACACGGTGATATTTTGATGATGAGAGTGTTTGGTAAATAAGTCCAGCCACTCTTTGTCCTCACCTCCCTCTGCCATCAGATCGTCTAACACGAGTAATCCACCCTTCGGAAACCATGACTTGAGATGACCTGACTCTGGAATCCCTTCGTGAAATCGCACACCAGCGTCTTTCATGTCTTGAAATCCATCTTGCCACGCCCCATAACAATAATGAATCGTAGGGGGAGGGTCTACAAACAATTCTTCCAAA
This sequence comes from Orbicella franksi, assembly GCF_964199315.1. Classification (NCBI taxonomy): domain Eukaryota; kingdom Metazoa; phylum Cnidaria; class Anthozoa; order Scleractinia; family Merulinidae; genus Orbicella; species Orbicella franksi. The sequence continues at coordinate 34,108,969 of NC_138146.1, forward strand.
TGATCCAAGAGCAACGATTCACTAAAGCAAGTCTTTCCGCAGCCAGAGGGACCCACGATCAAAATACTGGAGGGTGTCTTAAAGCGAAACGCTTCTCCCATTTCTATTCCACTAGGGATCCCATGGTGCTTTTCGGTAGGAAATGGAATATTTGGCACATCTTCTCGTGCTTTTTTCTGATGCACTGCTTTGACAACTGTTTCTCATGACGAATTCTATTGCCTACACGAGAGAATAATCTATGAAAATATCGGCAATAAAGGGACATGACTCCTTGCTAGTTTGACTCAAAATGAATTGAGGCAGTTTAAGCTTTATTTTTATAGATGGTGGAGGATGGAATTGGCGGGTGTGGTGGAGGTGGTGGTGAATGTGGTGGCGGTGATGATGAATGTGGTGGTGGAGGTGGTGGTGGTCAATGTGGTGGTGGAGGTGGTGGTGGTGGTAGTGGTGGTGGAGGTGGTGGTGGTGAATGTGGGGGTGGTGGAGGAGGTGGTGGTGAATGAGGTGGTTTTGGTGGGTGTGGTGGATATGGTGATGAATGTGGTCGTGGAGGTGGTGCTGGTGAATGTGGTGGCGAATGTGGTGGTGGAGGTGGTGGTGGTAGTAGTGGTTGTACAGGTGGTGGTGGTAAATGTGGTGGTGGTGGTGGTGGTAGTGTTAGAGGCGTTGGCGGTGAATGTGGTGGATGTGGTGATGTTGTGATGAGGTGGCGTTTTTGGAAATACTAACAGCGTATTTCCAGAACTTGATATCACCACTACATTCACCACCATCGCCTCCACCACCACCACCACCACCACGTCCACCACCACATTTACCACCACCACCTGTACCACCAATACCACCACCACCGCTACCTCCACCTCCACCACCACCACCTCCACCACCACGTTCACCACCACTACCTCTACCTCCACCACCACCACCATACCACCCCCACATTCACCACCATCGCCTCCACCAACACCACCAACACCACCACATTTACCACCACCACCTCCACCTCCACCACCACCTCCACCACCCCCACATTCACCAACACCACCTCCACCACCACATTCACCACCACCACCTCCACCACCACATTCACCACCACATTGACCACCACCACCTCCACCACCACATTCATCATCACCGCCACCACATTCACCACCACCTCCACCACACCCGCCAATTCCATCCTCCACCATCTATAAAAATAAAGCTTAAACTGCCTCAATTCATTTTGAGTCAAACTAGCAAGGAGTCATGTCCCTTTATTGCCGATATTTTCATAGATTATTCTCTCGTGTAGGCAATAGAATTCGTCATGAGAAACAGTTGTCAAAGCAGTGCATCAGAAAAAAGCACGAGAAGATGTGCCAAATATTCCATTTCCTACCGAAAAGCACCATGGGATCCCTAGTGGAATAGAAATGGGAGAAGCGTTTCGCTTTAAGACACCCTCCAGTATTTTGATCGTGGGTCCCTCTGGCTGCGGAAAGACTTGCTTTAGTGAATCGTTGCTCTTGGATCATTTGGAAGAATTGTTTGTAGACCCTCCCCCTACGATTCATTATTGTTATGGGGCGTGGCAAGATGGATTTCAAGACATGAAAGACGCTGGTGTGCGATTTCACGAAGGGATTCCAGAGTCAGGTCATCTCAAGTCATGGTTTCCGAAGGGTGGATTACTCGTGTTAGACGATCTGATGGCAGAGGGAGGTGAGGACAAAGAGTGGCTGGACTTATTTACCAAACACTCTCATCATCAAAATATCACCGTGTTGTACTTGTGCCAAGACATGTTTCCACCAGGGAAATACGCTAAGACTATTTCCAGAAACGCGCACTACATCGTAGCCTTCAAAAATCCAAGAGATCAATTAGGGATGAAGAATTAACTGCCTCAAGCTTTTCCCACTTGCTGGCAAGACATGATGGATGTGTATCAAAAAGTGACCGAACGACCGTTTGGGTACACGGTCCTGGATTTACATCCCGCCAGTGATGACAGGAAACGCGTATTCAGTCACCTCCTGACGCACGAAGGATACCCGTGCTGGCATCGGAGAAAGAGAGAGGATGTCTGATCATGGACTAAAATGGTATACCAACAGCCGAGACTAGTTCTACAACAACTTGCGAGAAGCCTTGAAAGTAGATGAGAAGCCAGGATTCAAACCATGACAGAAGAGATTTGTACAGGCAAAGAAAAAGTGTAAGTTGTAATCAATTCTCCCTTTGGAGTTGTTATTATTCAATAAACGTTATAAAGTAAACACCAGACTCTTTGTTTAATTTTAAACAATTTAATGACATAACTGGAGGTATACCGCCTATTCCCGTATTCTCTTTGACTCTTAATCACGTGATATCGCGTACACCCTATCTCTCGTCTTCTCATTGGTTGTTAACCACGTGACATTGTCTATTCTTTCGTAAATACCCGTTTATAAGTCAAACAGTTTTGAAAGAAGTCATACTACTCGTGACAAAGTTGGACAAGTCTTAAGATTCTCATTCTTGTCTTGGCGATTATGGATCTAAGCGATCAAGAGCTGTGCGACGCTTCGGAGGAAAGGACTATGGTTAATGCAAGTGATTTTATACCTGTCTAAAACTACTTATTATTCGAGCGGCTGTTTTATTGGAAGCGTTTAGTTTGCAGTGTTTGTAAATGAAGTTAGATCTTTATTTCAAGCGCGAAATGTTTGTTTGAAATTCCTTCGATGTTATTCTCAAGGGTTAAGATACAGTCTAACATAATGTCAGCCTCTAAACACGTGCTTTCCGGTTTTAATTTATTCCATGTTTCATCCCTGACTAATTATGTTAATTCTTCAACGGTCGCCCAAAATGCCTTTTGTTTGTTCAATTAAGATTCCTTTGAATGATACTTTTCACAAGGGAACAGTCGAGATCAAGGAGTTTAGATTTTATTGCAAACTGTCATTGGCAATTCATTTCCACTTGAAGTATTTCAATTGTATTTTTTTCCTTTTCACCTTTTACCCTATATATTTTTGCCTTCGCTTATTATTCGTTACTCGTCAAGGATTGCATTCACGCTAGATAAAGTTATTTCTGTTCCATTTTTTTAGTAGTGTTATCTTATTTGAGACACGATGACCAGCTTTCTGTAATTTTAGCGCAAACGTTTTGGACATTAAGGTTCATTTAAAAAATTGTGCGATGACGATAGAAACCGGTCTTTTTACTCGATCATCATGGCAAAAGTAAAAGTTTTGATATTAAAGTTCGTGACATTTGACATTGTGTGATGGTTGGTTTAATACTGCGCCATCTTGAATTTTTAATTCGGCTCCGGATTGGGTGAAATTTGTGGCGGCCCTCTTGGATTTGGAGAACGATAGAATCCATTGTTCTCCAAGCAATAGCCTATTGTCTTTCAATTCTCGGCTCCTGATTGAATAACCCTTCTTGAATAACCCTTTTCTGTAATAGAGCCTTAATCTCTTCATCAATAATTCTAACTTTCTTTGGATTGAATCTGATGAGTGGTAAATTATAATGGTGAAATTGGGTCTCAATAAACTTCAGGTACTAGTGCTACACCATGTCAAGAATCTTAATATCCGTTGTAATTAATTTTCACTCAGACAAAAAAAATTGAGCCTGCCAGCAACTTTGATGGTGACTGAGTTATTGCACTCACCTTTGAATTTGGGTGTTGCGTACTTTTATAAGTCAAGACTGAGACTTCTGGACTTTTTTCTTCCCCTTCCCCTTGTATAGGGAGAGGCGATTGTAGTTTTTTTGTCCCAGAATAGCTCCTTCTCCTCTGAAATTTGTCATGGCGTTCATATTGCCAACCTCTTTTTTGACTCTTTTTCTTATCTCTTCGGAGTTTTGAGGTAATTCTGTTGGTGTCAGTTATTAGAGTTATATCCTTGACTACTCTTGGCAAATCGTCCCCAAATAATTCTGTGGCAATTGGATTTGAAGGTGCGCAGAGGTATCTGTAGCTGGCATGGGTTCTGGTCAAAGAGGTTCTCTGCTGCGACGAACGTTAAGCTCTATGTTAGCAATAGCTAACAACAGCACTCCATCCATGACTGAGTGTGTTTACAACTTTGTCCTTTGGGGGCATTTCAGATGCAGTGATAAGAGATTATCAGCTGAACGTGCTTTCTGAGTGGTTATTCCATATTGGCAAGTTAGCTCTTGTTTCGGCTAATCGTTAGCAATTTTTTGGCAACGGGTAGCGTTTCTTTATTTCAGTTCACTTGTCTGCCTCGGGTTTTTCCTTGAGTTGTTTCGAAAAGATAGCAGCTAAATCGGTATTGATCTCAGCTCCTTTTTGTTCAGCTAAATCAAAATGTTTTTCAAGCTGACCTAAGATGGCTTAATTATCGGTACTTTGACCCGCTCATCGCTTTTCCGTCTCTTTGCTGCTGTTTGTCTAGAACCGACAGATCCAACTCGCTACAACTGTCTTTCTTTTGACACTTGTCCAGAACGAACGTCTTGTCACTTTTGCCCCAAGTTGTCAAATACTTCGCTCATACTCTGCGATAGGCTGGCGAAACATTCCTTTAAAATGATTGTCATGTTGGCAGCCATTTGTAGTGACGCCGCTTCCATTTGGTGAAGGGCGACAGTTGCAGTGCGTTCTGATGCACCGCGCTCTTTAGGCGGACGCGCTTTTCTCTGGTGATTTTTCATGCACGTCTTTCTTGGTATTACCTGTGGTTGTTTTTCCACCGGCAACCTTTACAGTTTCTCTTTTTAGGGATTGAGGGGGACCTCTGGTCTCCACAGACCCCTTGTTAAGCGATTCAAGCAAGCGGAATCTACCGCCCCCCGTTATCGTACCGAAGATGTGTTGTTTTTCTCTTTGCTAAGCTCGCCATTCCACTTGCTAAACAAGTCGCGCGGATGATCCGTTTCAGTAATTGTGTGGTTGTCAGTACCCAACCCGTTATCCGGCTCAACCGAATCCATGATGAATTAAACGAATGAGGGTGTTTCGAGAAGTATATTTCACTGTTTGGCGACAAGCGCTGCACTGTCTGGCGCATGCGCTTGCTATCCCACGGATCACTCAGCATGGTAACGAGGTAGACTCAGATTTCAAACTACAACAAAAAGTCACTCGGTCGTTACAAGTCAAACTCTCTGGGTTTGGCCGTCGCTTGATTTGAGAACGAGACATATTCGGAAGTTTCGAAAACAAGACATGCACCGCTTATTTGTTTGTTACACTAACTCACGATTGGGACGGTTTCTGTGGAAAGGTCGTTTACAGACTCTCGCACCCCTGGAATCGCTCCTGTGGCAAGAGCACCGGATGATGCTTGCTTGTTTTTCGCTATGTGAAAAGGCGGTAATTTCCTGCTACCATATCAAAGTCATAACCCACAAAGTAGGACATTTGATATTGGTGACCCTTACATGAAGGTGGCACTATTGCGCTTGCTCGGCGTGACCAAAATTCAAGATGGCAGCTCGTCCAAACAGAGAATCGCGACCACCAAAGAGTTTTATTGACGAAGTTGAGCAACCAAAACCTTATGCGATGAAGAAAAAAAAGCCGAAAAAGGACAGTAACCTCTACGATATTGAAGTGCCGAAGTGGACTAGGACAAACTGATGCACGAAGATAGATTTTGTCGGCCATGGAAATGAATTTGATGAGTGACGTGATTCCGAAATCGACAGTGATCAGTTACCATTTGTCCGCCTCGAAAAAATTTATGTTCCAGACAAAGAATCGTTAGAAGACAGAAAGCAATTGTTTCACGGCAATTTATATGGAGGAATTAAGCGAAAACTGTGGTCTGGCAGGAAAGAAGACCAGGACAGCCGGAGTTCAGAATAGAATAAGAATTGCCAGTAGAGCAGGATGTGTTTGACACTGGACTTGGTCAGGGAACGGGAAGTTACTTTGAGAGAGGAAATTTTAACAATTGAATGCTCGGGAAAAAAAATGTAATAAATATTAAGAAGTTTAATTACTTGTTGATCTCATAAGAATACGAAGGACTATTTTGCTGGCTGAATTTCGCGTTTGAATCGTCATTTTGACCTCCAGAATGATCCCCTACTGCGGTCACCGTCGTGCAACACGCAAATACAACAAAGAAAAGAAGATAAAAGATTTTCGAAGTCCTTTTGCCATGCCGTAACCCCACGAATTACATATTAAAGTACGGCAACTTTATTCCTGTGTTTAAATTTGGTGGTACATTTAATATTCCAAGCATTCGCTGACGAACAAGCCCAGTTTTCCTCGGTGTAGTGGTTTCCCGACGGGTCACGCTTTTAAAAATTTACATCAAGCCCACGTAGAAAGTGTAGTCATGCCATGCCTTAATAACGACAAAATCTCGATAGTAGGTCACAATTTTTCAACTTATTTCTGGAGGTACATTTGAGAAAGAAATACTACCCTGGGAAAAGGAAGGAATGTTCCACCCAAAGAAGCGTGTTTTTGGAGCAATTTTACCGGATGTCGGGGTCACGCGGTACTCTGTATGGCATATGTCGCTATGATCGACATGGATATGACGACTCTCGCACCCCTGAATCGCTCCTGTGGCGAAAGCAAGCACCGGATCGTGCTTGCTTTTGTTCCGCTATGTGCATAGATGGTAATTTCCTGCCACCAATGGCTTTATGCTCTGTTAACCAATCAAAGATGACTAAAAAAAATACATAAATACATTTACAAGTTGTAAATGTATTTGGGAGCTGTCTGTTCATCTTGATACACTGAGCTACTTGTCGTTAGCAACGAAGGAATCAAGGAACCACGATCATGGGCCGCTTTTTTCTGACAGTCGCTGTTTTTCTTGTGCTAGTAGCAGCAGGTGAGTAGTACTATGGTCAGGATTCTTCAGCTGAGGCACTAGTCTTCTATGAATTGGTCATGAATCCTATCGTAAGTTTGTTGAAGACCCTTGGATCTGGAGAAGCTCGTCAAAAAGCTTTTAGCTTGCGAACAGGCTCTCGGCGAGGACGGAAAAAAGTTTCGGCGAGCGCGAAACAGAAGAATTCGGAGAGCAAAGCCCGAGAGACTGCCCGCAGGCTAAAAAGCTTTTTTCTCGTAACGCTTTAGTTATTCCAGCTATAATCTTACATTATTTCAGTTAATTCCTAATCTAATTCGCCCGGATATCGGATGTCGTCTACACTTTGTATCTACCAAGAGAAATTCTCTTGCCTGAGTCAAGATCGATATTATTATCTGCTGCAAAATGCTGCCCAAAAATTCTGTCGCATTTCAAACGTCTGCTTCATTGGTGCGTAATCAGTAAATAACAGAGGGTTCTAGCTTCATTACTAAACACATTCTCGTTCCCAGAGCCTCCGTTTCTTTCGATCACGTGGTCGAAGAAACGGAGGGGCTCTGGTAGCAGCCATTACCGGATGTCCGTAGATCACGGACATCCGGTAACGCATGCGTAATTTTGGCCTGCATATCTGCTCATGCTCAGAAACTAATCCTGAGGGGGGGGAGAGAGGAATAGTATATTCTTCAGATGTAAACAGATCGGAACGTTGACATGTGTTGTCACTTCGCTGAAGTTAGGTGAGTTAGAGTTAAAAAGAGAGTAGAAAGCGGCCTTAAATGCCGTCTCCGCTTCAAACACGATTGCAAGCTTGTGTAATATTTTACCAACGGGTTTCGCTGTGCATTTTGACGTGGACCGTCTAGAAAAATTCAGGGATCGATAGCTGTGTTCTTGTTGTTTCTTCTCTTCATATTCGATATACAGGAGAAGTTTAAAGAGCGAGGTGCAGTTGTTAAAACTTTCAAGCAAAGTAATTAGGATATACGACATGTATTACGTCTATCGATGACACGGTAAAATTTGTCTATGGACACACGGAAGCGTTTGTGGAAATCAGCCGTGGAAATTGCGTCACAGACCAGAGGATTTAAATATAAGTCCTGCCGATAGATGAAGGGAAAATTTTTTAATTGTAAGAACTATTTACTTTCTTGTTATTTACATAGGTTTGTAAGCTGCAGCAAAATTAAAATCTGTTGAACTCAGGAAAGTTTTGTTGTATTGGAGTTTTGCTCATCTTTCCTTTCAAGGAATGTAATAAAGGTGCTCACTTTCATATGATCTTTCGTATCCTCACTTTTTCAAGTAATCCCATTCTGTTTTTTTTTTTTTTTTTACAGAAAAGGGTCTTACACAATCAACAGATCATTAAACTGTCAAATTAAAAAAATGAATCAATCAACTTTTATTGTGCATTAATTACAGAATTAATTTACATCAGTATTATGATTAAATAAATATGAGAAGAGAAATCTATTTTGCATACGGCTATGGAAAGAATAATAACTTGGGCCGCCCGCATAGGTATTTTAAACGGTATTTTAACGGTTTAAAAAAGCATTTAATGAAACTGTAAAAGGTTACAAATAGAAATGAAGCGGGAAAATCTACAAAAAGTTTTTAATCGACAACCCTCCTTGACTGAAATTTTTTCCTCAGCAAAATGAAGTTCTACTAAGAAGTGTCCTTCAGGGGCGTAGCGTGAGATTCTGAAGGTGTACGCACAGCGCGCAAATACTAGGGGCGTCTGGGGGCATGCTCCCCCAGAAAATTTTGAAATTTAGGGTCTCGGAAATGCCATTTCCAACTATTTCCGCGGAAATTTTTTATAAATAAATGCGACGGAAAATGCGGTAGTTGGTTGTTTATTTTACCCATCTTTAGAGTTTTCGGTAACCTACAACAAAAAATGGGGTAAGGCAATGGTAAAAACAGGGCAAGACGTGCACTCTTTAGACGGGCGAACTCTGTTACAACATCATCAATGTCAACGTCCTTGTACTTGGAAATGTGCAAAATTGCTAAAGAGTTCAATCTCCCATCTGCCATGGTACTTCGTAAGAGCGTTTTCGATCTCTTCATACTGCTAAAACTACGCTCAGCAGTGCAAGCAATCTCATTCCCAGAGTCTCCGTTCCCCTTGACCAGCGGTCGAAAAACAAGAGCTCTGGGAGCAACCATTTCGAAATAACCGACTTCTGCCCATCCGGTTTCACTGCGCAGTCTGCATCTATGGCGCACGCCTGAAATGGTTGCTTCTAGAGCTCTCGTTTCCGACCGCTGGTCAAGGGGAACGGAGACTGGGAACGAGATTGCGGTGCAAGTTGATACAGGTACGTCAACAATGTTGTCACAACAACATAAACTCCGGGATAGAATTGAGGGTTGTCATGATCAAGAGTCTCAACCAAAGTCTTTGGCTTCACATTACCACCCACTCCACTCCACTTTTGCCTCCATCTTTTGACCTCGGATTTGAATTCGCCCTTAGAGATGTCCATGTCACTGCCGAAGTAACAGTAGATATCATTAACGGTTCTTTCTGTTAGCTCAGTGAGCTTCGCTGGAATATAGAATTAAAGCTAAAAGGGTGTTGGCTTCCTAAAACAACTAGAGAGTGAACAAGTCTAGGAAGCCAAATAACGTTTCTTGTCGTTTATGGATTAATTAAAAGGTACTGGGAAAACAAACACACAGGCCAGTATAATTCGAAATTTGAAAATCTGTCCTATTTTATCGTAACTTTGACAAATGCTATAAGGGAATAAAACTTTTTTTTTTCCAGATTTCAACTGTACGCACGGGCGTACGTGCGTATATGGACGCTACGCCCCTGTCCTTAATTCTTGTTCGAATATGGCAATCTATGTAATCAGTAAGGCAGTGAATACACCAAACAGCAAAAAGGCTTGCTCCGCAGCTTACATCAGTAGTACCAGGCCCAGGGCAGAGCATACGGTCAACAGGAAGACGCTGAAGGAGACATTTGAGCCCACGTTGCATCCGTGCTCGTCACAGCAGCTAACCTTGCAAGTCACGTCGTTATACAGACCCAGGAGGGAGAGGTCAACTTTGCTTGCGTAGCGATGCGATTGCGCGCCCGATGATCTTGGCCATTATGACGTCACTCGTGAGCCAGCCCGTGAAGTTTCAATGGCCGCTAAAAAATGATACCAGAAAAGTTTTTCATCTGATGATTGCTTAAAGAATTTGAAAGAAAGTGATCAACAGACCACAGGAATAAGATAACCTATTAATGTTGCGTCCAAAACTACCTTGGTTTTCAAAAATTAGATGTCGGAAGGCTCAAAAACACGCAAAATTTGGAGATCGCTCAATTGAAAACGCGATTGCAAAGTGAAGCTTCACGCCCGTTTCCTGGGCGATATCTGGAGAACCCAACAATGAACAACACGAACACAAAAATATGATCTTGATATGGTTTAAAACGTTTGAATGATGATAAGAACGAATCATTTAACATATGCATAAAAATAATCAGTGGGTTTAAACCCATTATTTTGGAGACGATAGCGTGGAGGACCTGCTGATCAATACTCGAAACCCTCGAAATATAAGAAAGTATTTGATGGAAAATGCTCCCTTACAAAGACATTTGAACTATCAAGTCATATGCTGGGTTAGAAATTAAAGTAAATAATGTACCAAGAAATTACTTTTCTGCGCTAAATTATCCGCAAAACTGTCAACAATAACATGTTCTTCGGCGAGACCAACCAACTGACGCAAGCCGAGCAGACGTGTGGATATTTTAGGTGGTAAAATGATATAAAATCACTGTACGGGAGACCTAGATGAAACAGATGATATTCAGAATAACATGGATGAGACCTCTTGGCAGAAAGGTGCTTTATTTCATGTCAAAATGTTCTTCAAATATGAGATCGCAGCAGGATCTGTTTCCTCGGGCGTCCGCATGCAGTGCAAAGCTATTTCTTGTCTCGCACCTCTGACAAGAAAGGTATCCTAAACTAGTGCTTTGGGTTCTAATTTTTTTTTTAATATCACAGTGAGTTCAATTAAACTCAAGAAAACTCATAGGATGTTATATGGAAAGAACTAAAAAATACAGAATCTGGTTCCAAGCAGCAAGTGAATTAAAGAGGAAAGAAAATATGAACAGGGACACTTCCTATGCTAAGCCATTGGCAATAAGAGTTAACTTATCCAGGAGAAACTTGTAACGCCAAAATGACTTATTGCCAAAACAAAGAGTTCAGTAAGGAAGGTTAAGACAAAGCTGGAAAGATCAATATCAGGTAATCTCTTATCATAACCAAACCCCTTGTTTTCTAATAGTATCTGTCTTGAGAAACTGTAATAGCTTTACTGTCTCTAAGTTTGAAATGATAATCAGTTATTTTCTTTATACTTTATGCTTTTAATTTTGATCATAAATCTTATGTAAATAGAGATAGCTTTAACAATTATTTTACATTAAGTTTAAACTGACCTACAAAGAAATATTCTAGAGAAAAGTGTCACAGAGGTTGTACTTGTAAACATGAACCTGAAGTCTGATTTCTCCCCAGTGCCATCCATCCCAGGTTCCCTGTTGCTTTTTGCATTGATGAGTTTATTATTGGCTTCAAGAGAATGATAACTGTACATTTTCAGCAAATAACAAAAAAAAAAACACACAAGATTGGGTTTTAAATGTTTAATTGACAGCACAATGACAAAAAATAGATAGCTTTCCATGGTGGTTGCATGTATTGCCAGAAATGGGGCCTGCTTGAATGGTCTTGCAAAGGTGGTGGAGGATGGTAACCTAAGGTTTAAAAAGATCAAATAAGACTCCTCTTAATAATCACCCGTTGAAAATTGGGGTAAATGTTTATATCACCTCCCTTCCCTCTTTGGTTTTTACATCGCCCCTAACTCTTTTCAATAGAAAATGTATTAAAAAACTAAAACATAAATTTCCTAATGAGATCTAGCACCAGGAACTCAATACGTATTTACAATTAACAAAAGTAACTCTCACAATTAAACAATCAAACCCCATCCACCTTTTAAGTCCCGTCCAAGCAGATACAATGCGGTAATGTACATGGAGCTAATATCATAATCTATAAAACATAAAATAGCTCATTTCCAGTATCAGTGCATTGAATTGAGGTCTTCAGATTCATATAAAGAAATTTTTTCAGCACCCTCACCTGCACAAAGGAAAAATAAAATTTCTGAAGCGTGTCAAACAAACTACAGCAAACACTCTGCATAAAGCATTTTTGGATCCTTACATAGAGAACATTGTTTAGGAATTGAAATAAATCAAACTTCAAATTCCTAAATATTGCTGATCAACTGTGTCAGTTTTGTAAACATAATAAGATCCAGCAATAGGAACTCAAGGTGACCAGAGTTTGGAACTCAAGTTTTGTTATATAAGCATACATGATTCCTGCTGGCAGTGAGGCCCCTTATTTGGTCTTAGGTAACCAAGAAAGCCCTTGCCCCAGTGACCCTGGACGAACTAACTTTCACCATTTTGTTGAGAAAGTGAAACACAAGTCACTCTTGGCAACATCACCAGGGTAACCCTGGTAGGCCTGGTAACCTTTTTTCATTGAAATACTATGACTGGCCTACCTGGGACAACTCATGGTATGAAGAAATCAAAATTAACTCACAAAACCCCGTAGTGATCAAATGACTGAAAGGAAGCCAAAAAAAGAATGATAACTGAGCATTGGAATATGAAAAAAGGCTTAAGTAATCCTGGAGGGACAACTTCGGTTCATATAAAAATTTGATAAAGTTGCTTCAGAAGGGTCTGATAGGGTCTCCAGTACCCAAGACCATATAAATGGGGCCTTATACTCTCTCCTCTGCAGAAGTTCCCCATGGAAATTGAATATACTCCAAACTACCAGCCTGCGGTCTAAGCAGCATGAAAGAGGCCTAAGCAGAGGAGAGAGGGCCTTGTATGTCAATATGTTTAAAGAGAAGGCTTACAAGACTAGACCGCAAACTATGGGTAAAATGTAGACTGCAGGCTTTTTAAGAATATCACATTCCCATTTTCATTTATGGAGAGAATGAGCTAACCTTACACCGGCTAACATGAGCCGTATATTTCAGGCTAACCGGAGCACTTAGCTCTCTATAAAAGGAAATGGGATATTTCTTAAAAAGTCTGCAGTCTGCATATTCATTTTATCCTCTGTCTGCATTTTAACCACCGTTGTGCAGTAGGCAGGCTTTAACTCTTATTTAAATAATTAAGCCTAAGTTCTTGTTTGTGAAAGTTCTCATTTCCATCATTGTGGATATTTCTGTTTGCTAGGCCTGTTGCAGAACATGTGTCGAGCACGAGATCGCAGATATTTCACACTCAAATAGACTGATCATTTTTACTACCGATTCTTCAAACTCATCTTCAATTACAATGTGTTCCTACACATGTAAGCTCTTATGTGACCACGTTACACGTTTCTTTAAGTTACCGATCACGTAAAAAAAGGAAATTTTACAGGGCAAATAGTCAAAATTTTGCCCCACATATTTCCACCGGAGAGCGATGACTGTAACACTTTATGCAAGATTTTTCAGTTACAATTAAAATCTACCTACCTCTCAAGAAAGAAAATGATAATCACTCCTTGAGATCCAAATACAATACCATTTGAAGCTGGAATGATTGGAGAAATCCTCCTCAAAAAGTTGTATTAGCGAGAGGCGACGACGCCATTTTCGAAAATTTTATGCATTTGCGCGCTTCTTTCGCCGTGACGTCATAATGGCCATGATCATAGGGTCAGCCAAATCTGACGTGTTCACCTCTCCCTCCTGTACAGACCACAGTTGATTACCTCCCTATAACAGTCCAACTGGTTACTACGGAAGTTGGATACCAAAGTTGCGCTATCCTTCCTGACAAAGCTCCCACACGTTTGTCATTTCCCTCACCGCAGTCTCTCAAATACTTGCCTTTGTCGCCTTCAAGAGTACTCTTTTTACAGTCATCTTCAGTGCCACGGCATATATAACACTTCAAAGCTGTCACTGATCAATTAGAAGAGAAACAAGAAAATACATTCAAAACACCTTCACACTTTAATGTTTATTACAATATTAATTCCTTATTCCTTATTGTTGATTTATTCCTCTCTGAAGTACGTTCAAGTGTCGGTCAAGGGCCGAGCCAGGTTCATTTCAGTAATTTCTTCCGTTTTGAACGTAGCAGTTGATCCATGGCCTATGGACTAACATCATTATCCGAGTTCAGTGGCTCACAGCCACTTTGATTATAATGAAAGTGACACGCTGAGATTAACACAAATAGACCATAATAAGGACACAGCCAGGCTGATTGAGAGTCACTCCGGAAGATATGTACTTTGACAAACTTTTGACAAAACAGTTGAAAACTTAGTAAAATATAAAACTTGTGTCTTAATTATTCATAGCTTTTTGTTTTGGCTTAGCCCTGTGCTTTCCTTGCTTTTTTCTTGAAACAATACCCAGTTCTATGCCAGAAACAATCCAGTCCAGCGAATTCTCACTCGAAAAATATAACGTGCTAAAGCAGCAATTTTCCAAAATAGCGGATGCTGGTTAAATAGAAGCCCCTGAATCTTCCTCTTTAACTCCTACTACTGCATGATAATTTTGAAAAATTTGGCCAAAGTGATTTAAAATTAAATTGGTGTATTTTTACAAGAAAAATAAGAGATATTTAGAGGGTTTTTCGAGATATTTAGAAAATGTTTTGTGATATTTAGAAGATTTTTTGAGAATTTCCGGAAGGATATTTGGGCGACTTGTGGAAAGGCCTGAGACTTGCATTACAGCGTATCCAAATTTGGTAACTGACTCACAAAAGTACTGAAAACTACGTGATTTCTGAGAAAAAGAGCCACACTGCTATTTGTGTTTCTCGGAAAGTTGCTGGGCCTGTTTCTGGGCACCTCTGCCAGGAACTTGCCATTTTATCACACTTTCTTGCATAACAACTTGGAATAACTCTGTTGGCTTTCCCTTGTGGCTGTTCGGTGGTAGCATCTCAACTTCAATCTTTGATTCTCTAAACCGCTGACGTGTCACAGGATTATGGTGCTGTTTAGGTGGAATATTGCACCTTCCTTACGCTTTCTCATCGAATTCATGACAAAAATATCCGCAAACAAGCAACGATGTTCTTCGATGAACATGTGCCCCAGTGACAGGTTCCTTTTTTTTCTCTGAAATCGCGTGATCCGGAAGGCTTCCATACTTTTCCGTAATTACGAGATGATTTTAGCCAAGTGAATTCCTCGTTGGCTATCAATCATTTCATCTTCAACACGTGCTGACCCCGTCCTCATGGAATAATTGCTAAATATCACTGTCTCACACTGGTATATCGATTCGATTCTTTAAACCACATTCTGTAAACTAAAAGTGAACTTACTAAGGCCGGATTGACTATTCCACACAACATAAATACTCGTCACGAGGGCTGCTGGAATCGTACCGAAATAAATATCTCGAATGTCTCCCTCAAATGCATGCACTTCAGTGTGTTCAACGAAACGTTCCTGACACCCCAACATAGCAACCTGTTTTCAGAGTGCTCAATAATAAACTAGAGCGTGTTTATAATAGATAACGGACTGATCAACTGTGGATTCGACGGGAAAATAAGCAATTCTATTGGATACGGTTAATTAGATTTTAAACTTCACCAAAATGTCACTCGGCCGTGTAAGGTCAAACTCTTTGAGCCAAAAAGGGAAAGGTCAAATTCTCTGGGTTTGGTCATCCCTTAATTTGAGAACGAGAAATGTTCGCAAATTTCGAAAACATGACATGCTGCCCTTCTGTTTGTTACACTAATTCACCAGTGGGAAAGTTTATATATTCCTGGAATCGCTTCAGTGACAAGAGCATGCAACGAATCATGCCCCGGAGCTTACATGCTTCTTTTTTTCCCGCTTTTTGTGTAAGCGGTTATTTCTAGCTACCAGTGACTTAGTGGTCTGTCAACCAATTAAAATTGATCAAAAGAATCGAAACAGGTTGTAAACTGGATATTGCAAGTAGCTAGTAAGTGTATTTGGGAGTTGTCTGCTCATCTTGATACACTGAGCCACATCTTGCAAGCAACGAAGGAATCGAGGAACCACAATCATGGGTCGCTTTTTGCTGACAATCATTGTTTTTCTTGTGCTAGTTGCGGCAGGTGAGTTTTTCTCGAAGTTTGCAACAGACTCTTAAACTTGGATGCGGAAGATCTCGTCAAGAACAGCTTTCTTCTCCGTAATGCCTTAGTTATTCCAGCTATAACCTTCGTCACATGAAAGTTAGTGCCGCAGTCATCAGGAATTTATTGTTTTACGTTCATAAACCATTGCAAATGACTTCAGTTTCTACCAAGTTGTATGTGTTTCTCATAGCTTTAAATCACCAGTCAACAGACTCCGCGCCCATATTTCCATCCGATGCGTAATCAATCAAGAACAGACAGTTTGAGCTTCTTTACTCAACCGGAATCATGAAAACTTCGCCTCATTTTCCAAATTTTTATACGTTTTAAAACAAAAGGGGTGTCAGGAACCTTTTGTTGAACACTGAAGTGCATGCATTTGAGGGAGACATTCGAGATATCAGGAGCCATAATCGGGGACGGAGACCGTAAGCGCGCGCCATTTCTAGTATTAGGGTTGTCCCCATGATATGGGACAATAATTCTATTTTTAGAACAAATTGCGCCATCGCCTGCGGCACACGCGCGTACATGCTGCGAGGATTTTTGCGGATGTCGCGCGGAGGAAATGGCGTCCGAAATTCCCGAAAATTTTCATGTTTTTGGCCCACAACTCAACGCGTTCACGTCTGTTGGAATTTTGCTTAAGTATTTTCGTCGTAAGCTGCTCCAGTTTGAGTGAAGTAAGACAGTATCGAATTTAGGTATGTTCCGCTGTAAGCTTATATATATCGCTGACCAAGTTGTGTTCCGACGGATGCTTCTTTTACATCAGCTGTACATTACCCCACTTTAAATTTCACATATGTTGAAGATTAACAGCTTTTCCATTACACAGCAAAAAACTAGCTGGATATATTTAGATATAGCAGAGCTTCAGGGCTTCATAGTTTCCTAGCTCCTCTTGCCACACACTTGCGAGGAATTTGTCAGTCTATCGCGACCGAAAAGTAAAACAAAATAATTGCTAGTTTGAGTTTCGCTTGAATTTTAAGCAACGCTTGATGTTTCATCCAAGGCCCAATAACTTTACGTCCGTAGATACTGCTCAGTTTTATTCGTGTAAAAATCCAGTAAATTCTCTGTTGTCAATGAATGAGAGCGCCCGCCGATGCGTGTTTTCAGTACAGTCAGTAAACATGACAAATTGTACTTCCGCCGCTCTTTCGTGTGAAAGCGTACATCGAACTCAAACAATAACTCTATAGTTTTTAAATATGTTTAAGATTGATAAATGTTTGAGAACATATTAAAAGCTAAGCTGGAAATATGTGAATAAAGCAGAAATAATCAGCAAAGTTACGATGACGCTTTCTTTAATCAACTTGGAATAACGATTTCGAGTTTGTTGATCGAGCTATCAAAACTCCTTGTCTATTTTCATTTTCGCAATGTGAAACTTCACTATGCTTATGTTGAAGAAACACACATGATCTTAGTAGCCTTTTTTGCGTTCGTGAAATTTGTTACAGCATCTCAGCACAAAAGAAAACGAAAGAAATCTTTGTCAAGATTTGTTGACAATTCAAACACCGACTCGGACTTGAAAGTGCACGAGCTGCACTATGCAAATGAGCTAATTGTACACGTCAGACTTTCCTTTCAAAAACTTTTGCAAACTCACCAAACAAGCAGAAACGATAAGAAGCCGTCAAAACAGGTTTTGGTTATGATGAACCATTGTCTGAGAAACTCACAAATTAACTCGATACCAGAGTGTAGAGTTTTCTTGCTATATTCTTAAGTCAGAACAACGCAAAAACATACGCGTAAGCTTACAACTAGCGTGAGCAGATCTTAGTATTCATTCCCAGCGCGAGATTGAAGTCTTGTTTTCGACCCTGAAAAACCCACCTTTTCCGTTAGCTCAGAGCATAAAACTACATATAAGCGCCCTGGTTCGTATTCCCTGCCTTATTCCCTGCCATCGCTGTGAAAAATGCGCAAAAGAATCTCTCAACTCTCACCATTTGATCACACAACGTGACAACATCCACGCGAGAGCCCCCGACACATGCGTGAATCCGCGCGGATATATGACGTCAGGATGGCGCAATTTGTTCTAAAAATAGAAAAATTGTCCCATATCATAGGTGCGCGCGAATCCCGAGACTTACGGTCTCCGTTCCCGATTATGGCTCCTGGAGATATTTATTTCGGTACGATTCCAGCTGCCCTCGTAACGAGTATTTATGTTGTGTGGAATAGTCGATCCGGCCTTTGTAAGTTCACTTTTAGTTTACAGAATGTGGTTTAAAGAATCAAATCGATATACCAGTGTGAGACAGCGATATTTAGCAATTAGTATATTCTCAGCTCCGACTATTGCATTTCTAGCTCTCTGATTGGCTCAAAAACTCCGACTATGAGCCATTAGTCGGAGTTTTACCTTATATGGAAAACAGTGCGCCAAGTTTAAAAATTTTCCGCTCTGTAAAATTGTTGAAATAAAAATCGGCGGCAAAAACCCGATTAAGAATATACTAAAACAATTATTCCATTCGACCTTGTTGGATATGAAGTGATCATAACCAACTCGCGCTACGCGCTCGTTGGTTATTTATCACTTCATATCCAACGCGGTTTCATGGAATAATTGTTAATTATTCCATGAGGACGGGGTCAGCACGTGTTGAAGATGAAATGATTGATAGCCAACGAGGAATTCACTTGGCTGTTTCTGGCATAGAACTGAGCTTTGTTTCAAGAAAAAAGCTAGGAAAACACAGGGCTAAGCCAAAACAAAAAGCTATGAATATTTAAGCGATAGACCACAAGTTTTTATGGTCTATAGGCTGATAAACCACGCGGGATGTTGGAGGAACACAAGAAGAATTCGTAAATCACTCGCCTGCGGCTCGTGATTTACGAAATTCTTCGAGAGTTCTTCCAACATCCCAAGTGGTTTATCTGCCTCTAAACCATAGAAACTTGTGGTCTATTTCTTTTATATAATAATTCAGAAGACACGCGAAATTTCTATGAGTTTACTGGCACAATAAACGGTAGCTGATCGACCAATCAGAGCGCGCGCATTGATTTCATTATTATATAATTCTAAATATCCTCAAGTTTTCTAAATATATCTTAATATTTTCTAATTATCTCGGGGACTTTCAAATATCCCAAAAAACATCCGGGTATCCCGGGTACCCCTGATTTTCACTCCCGGTCAACTTGGACCGCCCGGAGAGGTCTCGTTCTGCTTACGCCGTACGTACAAAACGAAAGAAATTTAATGGACTTGGGTTGGCCCTATGCCGACCCGGTTAAAAAAAGCCAAGGCCCTATGCCCTATGCTCGACCCTATTCCGTACAATGCTGTACCGAACCAGAGCCGCTTGTCTTTTTACCCCGCCGGTAAACCCACGCGTGAAAAAAAAAAGCCATGAGATAAACATAAACCGGGCCCGGCCATACGACCGTAAAAGTCTCGGGGATAAAAGCATTTGGTTACTGGGCTGTGAACACTCAAGTTTTATATTTTACTAAGTTTTCAACTGTTTTGTCAAAGTACATTTCCTCCAGAGTGACTCTCAATCAGTCTAGCTGTGTTCTTATTATGGTCTATTTGTGTTAATCTCAGCGTGTCACTTTCATTATAATCAAAGTGGCTGTGAGCCACTGAACGCGGATAATGATGTTAGTCCATAGGCCATGGATCAACTGCTACGTTCAAAACGGAAGAAATTACTGAAATGAACCTGGCTCGGCCCTTGACCGACACTTGAACGTACTTCAGAGAGGAATAAATCAACAATAAGGAATAAGGAATTAATATTGTAATAAACATTAAAGTGTGAAGGTGTTTTGAATGTATTTTCTTGTTTGTCTTCTAATTGATCAGTGACGGCTTTGAAGTGTTATATATGCCGTGGCACTGAAGATGACTGTAAAAAGAGCACTCTGGAAGGCGACAAAAGCAAGTATTTGAAAGACTGCGGTGCGGGAGATGGCAAATGTGTGAGGAGCTTTGCCAAGAAGGATAGTGCGAGCTTTGTTGGACTGTTACAGGAAGATAATCAACTGTGGTTTGTATGACGATGTGACTTGCAAGGTTAGCTGCTGTGACGAGGACGGATGCAACATGGGCTCACATGTCTCCTTCAGCGTCTTCCTGTTGACCGCATGCTCTGCCCTGGGCCTGGCACTACTCATATAAGCCGCGGACCAAACCTTTTTGCTGTTTGATGTATTAACTGCCTGATTGATTACCATATTCGAACAAGAATTAAGGACAGTAGTGTAGGACGCTTGTGTGGGCCGTAGCCAATCAGAAGGCCGTGCATATCATTAAAAAAGGCTCTCGACCAATCAGAGGGCCGGATTTGCTCATTAATATATTCATGAGTTAGGGGGTTATCAAAATATGCGTCTGCAGTGACGTCACAGGTCAGCAGTCTTTTGCATCCCAGGTCACGCGCGTGCCCAAATAAGGCGATAGACAGGAAATGAGTTTTCAAAGATGATTTTTTATTGATTTTACAGGAAGTAAAAAATTACAATGGTGTGTATCCGTATGGAAACGACATGAAAGTGTTCGTGTCTACGACGCGTTTGTCGAAGACGAGTCCGTAGTGTTTGGTGCGTGTGATGACCTTGAGATGTTTGGTGGCTGGGTTTCTGTAGAAGAAGTTGGGGTTAACGACGGGGATGTTGCGTCGTCCACCGTCCTCGAGAGGTTGTGTGAGTTCGTCGAGTAGATTTTGTTCCATGACGTCGTAATTGAGTTGTTGGGCTCCTCGTACATTGAGGGAGAAGCCTCGGACTTTGCAGCAGACTTTGCCTTGGTGGGTTTTGTACCCGTAATTCTTGGGTCCAGCGGAGGTGAAAGTGGTAATGAAGTCGCCGTCGTCGAGCTCGTTGGTCATCTCTCCGAGGTAATCGCCTAGCGGGACATCGGCTTGACCTGGTTTGTGCGAGTAGATGACGGAATCGGTGTCAAAGTAGAGGACTTGTTGTTTTAATTGTTCCAGGTAGCTGTATAATTTGAGTCGAGCCCAACAGGTGGTGAAAGCGGCGACGAAGATGTTGATTCGTCCGTTATCGGGTTGATTGTCTTTGAGTTCGGTGTAGACGACCTCTAGGGCTTCGTCGTGGGCGATTCTGACTTGTTTTATGTCGTTGAAGTGATTGGAAACGAGTTCGAAGAGTTGTGCTGCAATGTAGACGACTTCGGTGGTGGGTTTGGGTAGGTTTTCGCCGAACTTGCCCCAGAAAGAGTTGAGCATGAGTTTGGCGGTGGCTTTGCGTCCGGGGTTTTTTTGGATCATGGCCGGATCGAGAGCGATGCCTTCTTTCTGGCGGTATTGTTGCACGTACTGTGTCTTGTCTTGGGGGGTGTGACACCAGTGGGGGTAGCCGGCGGATTCCTGTTTGATTTTTAGCCAGGTGTTCACGTAATCGGCGAAGAGTCCTGTACGACGTTGTCTTTCCGGGAAATGGTGGACTTCGTGGATCTTGATGAGCGTGTATCCCATGGCAACGGCTTTCTCGATTTCGGGGGTGCACCAGGTCCCTCGTAGCGTGCGTTGCTCGGCCGTGTGAGAGCATCGATGTGATTTCTCAAGGAGGGGTTTGTTCATTTCGTGTTCCACGCACGATCGGCAGAGTGGGAAGGTGAGTTTACCCCTGTGCCGAAAAGGTAGAACGGGATGGTAAAGTTCGTGAGGTGGTAGTATGTCCACTTTGGCCATACCGAAGTAGTGATGGATGTCTTGGTCGTCGGGGTTGACGATGACTTGCGGGTGTCCTACGGGGTATTTGCTTCCCTTGTTGACCCAGGGGTAGAGCGACGTCACGTCGATGTACTTGATTTTCTCTCCTTGAGCCACGTCGGCCACGTGATGTAGTTTGACGGCGTTCGTGCGTCCTCCGAAGAAAGCTTCTCTGGGTTCGAGCGGTTTGACGATTTCGAACGTGTCTAGAAACTGGCTGAGATCAGGGTCGGTTTTGACTTCTAGGGCCCAGTCGCATTCCCACTTGACGCAGAGCTGGTAGCCTTGACGACTGAGAAGGTCGTGTTTGCGGAGTGTGGCCTCGTAGACTTCCTGCATGGTGCGATCGGCGTGATAGATGGGATGTCGGTCTCGATGGGTCGGGAAACAGCGTGGACATCCGTGCCATAGACATCCGTGGAATTCGTAGACGGTTCGAGTGGTCGGATCGTATCCGTCCACGAGATGATTGTCCAGTCGGATTTCACCTCCGTTTCGCACGGTGCGGATACGATCGCCTTGACCCGTGCGTTGCAACGAGTGTTCTTGCCAGGCTAGCCATTTCAGGGCTTCGACGGACTGATTGGATCGGGCACCGTGCCATCCTCTCGGGGGTCTGGAGGCGATGGTGTTGAGCGGGACGAGTTTCTTGCGCCAGAATCGGTTGCAGGCGGAGGCGATGGTGATGCATTTCTCCATGGGGTCAAAGTCGGCTTTTTGTTTGAATTCTTGCCGGAACTTTTGACAGCCCGCTTTGAGGAGTTTGACGTCCGACTCGCAGTAGGCTTCCATTTCTTCCCTTAGTACGAAATGGTAGTGGTCGTTGACTTTCTCTTGGTACCACTGGTCGAATTCGGCTTTCTTTTTGGCGGACATGCCGTCGGGATCGTACATGTCTCGCGGTGGCATGGGACCTTCGTACTCTTGATTTTCTAGAGTGTTGAATTTGTGTGGGAAGAATCCTTTACGCAGTTCCTGGATTCCGAAGGTGGCGGGAAAGTTGGCCAGCGGGAACGGGAGAAAGCAGAGGGAATCTTTGAAAGTCAATCTGTCGGATTTTAGGGACAGTATCTTGGTGCCGACGGTGATTGGGTCGGTGACTTCTCGATGGGTGGCGTAACAGTGTTGCAGGATGAACATCCCGTCGTAGCCTTTGAGATTGTGAAAGAGGACGATGACGTTCCGTTCGTCTCCGTCCTGGTCGACGGCGAGGGATTCGAGGTGTTCGAACATGTCGGCGGTGCAGTTGGGCCCGTAGAAGGAGTGGCATATCTCATCTTCGTCGTCTTCCAGGCAGAGTAGAATGGGTGTCTGATTCCCTTCGGCGTCGGTGATGGCTTCGTAGTCGCAGTACACTTGAAGGGGCGGGTCTTTGTCTACCCAGACTCGCGTGTCTGGATCGTCGGGTCCGGGTTCTTCGAAGGGTCGCCCGTTGACTTGGTCGCGCGACACGCGTATCTTTTTGGGCTCGTCTTCGTCTTCGGGGATGCGTTGGATGTAACAACGGTGCGTCTCCAGATAGACTTGTTTTTCATAGATGCTGCATTCGCCCCATCCGCACTTGTGACCACGGGGACGCCCTCCTCGCTTGTTCTTGCGTTTAAGCTCGTAGACGTGACAACACTTCTCACACTTTTTGTAAGTGTTGCAGATGGAGTGTTTGCTGTGACTCTGGACTTGCGAGTGAGCGTCGTAGCATCGGTCTCCGAAGAATTGTCTGTGACACGATTGGCAGATCTTGGTGGGTTCGGGAAACTTGCCTGGAGCTAGGGGTCGTTTTTTCTCGATGAAATCGGGGCAGTCTTTTCGTTTGCAGGCGGTGCACCATTGACCGAGGCAGGGATGATGACGAAAGTCGTCGTGATCGTAGCCTCGATTGCATTCGTCGCAGAAGTAGGATTTGCCGAGGAATCCCTTAAACGAATTGCATCCGTCGTAGTGATCGCCTTCTTTGATGAGACGAATGATCTTATCCGAGGGTTCGGGTCCCGCGTAGATGATCATGTGGGGTGGGTCGATGGACATGACTTTGAGCTGGTAACCAGGTAACGCTTTTTGAAATTGTTGCAGTTCGGGAATGCCGCAAGGTCCTTCGGGAACGTTGGCTCGACGGTGGAGGTCTTTGGCCAATCGCTCTTGGACGGGTCGCCCCTGTTTGAGATTGTGGTAATCTTGGTCACGCGTATTCATGTCGGCGTCTACCAGGGCTTTCATGGTGACGATGGCGCGAGCGCAGCAGAGAGTGTCTTTGTTTCGGATGGTCACGCGCGACCGTTTGACGATTCCCCGCACGGCGGCGCAACTCGGCCTGTATCGTTTTCCGTTCCCGCTGCCACGACCCGGGGTACGTATGAAAGTGGTTTCCATGGTAAACGTGTCGTCGGGGGTGAATTCTTCGTTGGAGTTGAGTTTGGCCGCGAGAGACTGGAGATAAGTGGCTAGTCTTTCACTCCCTTCTTCGAATTCTCGCACGGTGAAGGTGGTGGATTGAAAGGCGTGCGTGAAGGCACGGGACTGCATGGTGAAATGGACCGTGGAGTTGGGTGTCAGTGTAGGATCCTGAGCGATTTGTTGCTCGATGGATCGTTGAAGGGCCTGAGTCAATTCTTGGCCTAGATTGTCATCGCGAGTCACGTCTCTGTGTTGTCTGAGCGTGGCTTCGTACCGTTGTTTGTTGAGGACGTTTCGCCAGCGACGTCGAGCGCCTACGGGTCTTAAGTCGAAGTCTAGGAGGGGGCTTGTATTGCTACCACCTCCGGTTTGGAGCGTCGCTCGGTCGTGAGCCGGATCAAAGATCCAGTGGTCATCGTCGAAGGGGAAGGCTTCGTCGTGGGTCCGTCTGGTCTGTAAAGACAACAAACACAACGTTTTTTTTTTAATTAGTCAGTTTTTTATTATCAGTAATCCAATAAGTAGACGACAACATCTAATGCCTTCCTGAAACTACTTCCTAGATAGAGTCTCTTTTTCTCGTTACGCTTGTTGACATAATAACCATAGAAAGCTGGAAAATGAGATCTGCCTCCGTAATTAAATCTACGTGTATATTTCTGTCTTTTGATTTGTATGTGACCGTGGCCCCATTGTCTTTTCAGTTCGGCGTAATCCAAGATACTTCTGTGAAGTTTGTTCAATAGTTTATTGTTCCTTCTATCGCGTATGCTTTGCCAAGTTGCTAAGTCAAGTACGTAGCACTTCAGTTCTTCCGGTAGCCAATCCCAGTAACTCTGCAATAGAGTGGGAACGATTTCTTAACTACCTATTATGAGCATACTTAGCGGAGCGATAAGCGACGGGGTTAGATGAAAGTCTTTTCTATGGGTACCATTCCTGGCCTAAACAACCCTAACAATACGGTTCTTATACAGCTGTCGTATTGGTCTACGTAGGTTCCGTACATGCGCATTTCCCTATTTCCATTTCGTGGGCATATCCGTTGAACCACTTTGATTGGGCCATGGTCCCATGATGCTTTGATCTTGGCGAAGGTGCGTATCTCGTTACAAAGCTCTCGCCTGATTAAACGTTCGCGTGTCTCGACGAGAGCCTGGGCCTCTCGTAAATGGAGAATGTAAGTTTGCACCTCGGGAGGTAACCAATCCCAGTAATTCTATGAAAAAGATTAGGGTTAGAGTTCTAAAGATTACTTTCTTACATAGGGTGCATGTTATACTCACTGATTCATATTGATCCATCAGTTGGTTCATCTCCTCGTCGGTCAGCTCCTGTGCCATGGTTTCTTCTTCTTCTTCTTCTTTTGAGCGCTCGATACAAGTTGAATAACTCAGAGTGACTCGAACGGACCCACTCACTCATTTTTATACACGCGGTATAATGGTGTCCAGTCTCTTACCGTGAGGGGGTAACCCCTTACCAAACATGGTATAAATGGTGTCCAGTCTCCTACCGTGAGTAGGGGGTGGTAGGGGGATACCCCCCTATCCCCTGGGTCTGGGTAACACGTGACTTGGTCTCGATCTGTGATTGGCTGGACGGATCTTCATAAAAAGGAATCCGCGTCGTCGGTTCGCCACTCTGAGTTTTTTGAACTTGTATTGAGCGCAGTCATGGCCTTGAGAGAGATTGGACTACAAAACCATGTACCTAGAAAGCCTAATATTACGTATGAGGAAGCCATCGACCAGATAGACGCACCCTGGACCCGATTTTACGAGGAGAGGAACTTTCCTATCCGGGATGTGTTGGCGGGTCGACGATGGATGATACACATCCAAGACTCTAGTCAGCTCGAGGTGATGCTCCACCAAATCTTCTTTTTCATGGACGTGCAAAGGGAGAACTGGACGCGGAGTCATAGCATGTATCGGAGAATAGAGAAGTGTTTCGCGAAAACGTTGTTTAACGTGATCCGTACTATATACAAGAACCTTGTATGGGACGTGAAGGTGAAGCCGCCCGTGGACCGGATCACGTTTCACAGACTGATGCTGTGTTACGGGTTCGAGCCTTTCCAGACCTACTGGACTCGGAGACAGAAGAGAACAGCGAAACGCTATGTGAACGTTATCAATTTTTATTACCGTACTTTTAATCAATGTGACCAAGTAACAATGCGATCGATGATCGACGCGAACGATAGATTACCCAACGTGTAAATAGTTGTGAAATAAAAAAATCAGAGTGTGTTTTTTCTTAGTATGGGTCCTGTCCGTTAATCAGTATGGCTTCGGCGACTCCTCGTGGGTATTCGTCGATCCATTGAAAGAACTTGCAGGTACGCTTGGGACATTTGAGATAGAGCCTGTCTGGGTTGGACTGGGAGTGGGAGGTGGCTAAGACCAGGGATTTGCTGCATAGACATCGGAAACGAGCGGGGTCGATGTTCCTGTAGCAGGGGTGGGTCTGTTCTTCGACGCGTTTCAGGTAAGCGTCCACCTCTTTGACGCCACAGGTCACATAACACTTGGTGTAGAATCTGGAAGAGGGGCATCGGTAATATTCCCAGGTACCACCGTCTGGGGTTTTCACGCTTCCGTATGTCAGGGGTACCATACAACGCGGGCAAGTGGGATCTTGGGGTTTCAGTTGGGCTAGGAACTGATCGGGGTCGAATTCCTCCCACACTTGGACTTCGGTGGATTCTCCTCGGGCATCCACTTCAGGGGCTGCTTCCAGGAGTTGCACGGTTCGAGGAGGTGAGTCTGAGAAGATAGAGAACGAGTTAGTATCCCAACAAGGTGTTTTCACGTCGCATGGTTTGTAGTTGTTTACCTTCTACTTCTCTTTCTACTCTCTGGGGCAAGAGCAGTTTCAGTTTCTTTTTGGGCGATTTTTTCTTCTTCCTGACGGGTTCGACGTGTGAATCCATGACGACTTCTGCTGAAAAGTGACTCGTGATGGAATGCGTGGTTCGACTTTATGGGCGTTTTTAACCAATCAGTGACGTGTGGTGTGATGGGATCATGTGACGGTCTTCGTTCCGATTGGCGGGATCTGAAGTGGGCACGTGATCCGGGAAAAGCACGGAGTGAAAGTGGATCCACGGCGCGGGTATAAAAGGAGCCCGTGGGACGCAGCGAATCATTCTCGACTTGCTGTTGACGCGGTGATGACCTGTAGCATTTTGGATGAGACAACAGTTGAATCGAGCTTCCGACGTTTTGGATAGAGTCGAAAAAGAAGGCGAAAGACCGTTACACGCGAGGATAATTGACTTGGAGTTATGTCTTGTCTCTCCTTTGTACTATAGGCTCCAGAGGCACTTGATAGACTGGGGTGTGCGTGGTTGCTATCCTCATTTGTCGGGCTTGGATATCACGAAGCGAGCGGATCGAGAAGGAAAGAAGTTTAACGAGTTTGTCTGAGGGTGTCAAGATGACTTACTATAGCAACTCGAACCAGATTCGGGACCTCGTGGAACAGATCGTGGATCTGAAGGTACACACTTTAAGAGATCTCGACGCCATTCCGGATGTCAGAGTGGACATGTACATTTTTGACAATCTCTTCGAACCGTCAGGTCAAATACCCGATAGTCTGTGGTCTTTCGAGCTCTTGATGAGACGTCGTCCTGACTGGGGTGGTACGATTTTGGAGATGATGAAGAAGAACAAACACGTGTTTTTGTTCTGCGGTGAGTGGTGTCGCGTGATGTACCGAAGTGGTAGCGGACAATTCAAATTCGTTCATTGTCGGGATCCCACCCTGGACACCGAGCGTGCTTGTTTAATCGCCACGGATCACCTCTCGTACCTGATGGCCGATGCCATCCGTGATCTGTTTGAACCCTTGCGGTTCGCTTGTGACCTGTCACGACGGGTGTTGGAGAACGACGAGAGTCCCATGGTGAAGGAAACACTGACGTTCAATAGGTGCACTTACAAGGAAACATGTCTGAAGTTGGAAGAGTTGATCTACGATATCATGCGTCAGCGTGATCTGTGGAAGGATCGGTTTTTCTTCCGTGCCATCGAGGCCGCGGAGGATGACCTGTGTGGTGAGTGTAAAGAGAGTATGCGTCAAGCATTCTATGTGAAGGGGAACGAGGAGGAAGCCCTGAAGTGGAGACCCGGTAAATGTGATTGGAGAAATTGTAAATATTATGCCATGGATACCTTTGAGGAAGACTGTGATGATGAGTACGGTCAGGAAATGTAAGAACATGAACTATGCCCAGTACTTTTCAGATTCGGACTAAGTCTTTTTCGCCTTCTTTTTTGTTTAGCCAATCAGAGTCGATCTTTTCGTAAGAACCAATCAGGCACGACGTTTTTGTACATATAAGAAAGTGTGAATAAAGAATTGGGTTCAAATCTTCATGTCTCTTGTCCTGAGTTGGTTGATCTCTAGAGTGGGTACGACCATGAACGATCGATGGTGTTGGACGACCTTGTGTTCCAAGTGCACTAGTGTCTACGAGCGATACGGTAAGGGTGAACCCCTCCCCGACCTTGTCAGCGATTCACCTTTGGAGGTGTTTGACCATACCGACGTCGAACCCAACGTGATGCGTTTTGTCGTTTATATCTTGTGGTTGAAACGGCAACCCGATTCATTTAAGAAGTATCTCGAGGTACGGGAGCAACGTTTCGAGTTGTGGAGACAGTGCGTGTACAAACTTTATCGACTATGAAGAAAGGTCAAAAGCCGCTTTCGACCGGAACGTTACTGGGACGGTACCGGGATCCTTCCAGACCCGGTAGTCTAGGCGGTCTGACGCGGTTCGCCCAGGCCAATAAGATCTCGGTACGACGCGCTCGCGAGGTCCTGCAACGGGATTTGGGGTACACGCTGCACAAACCCAGACGTCGTCGTTTTCCCACGGTCCCGGTGGTGGTGTTCGGCATCGACGAGCAGTGGGCGGCTGACCTGATCGAGGTGATCCATATTTCGAGGTACAATCGAGGGTATCGTTATCTCTTGACGGTGGTGGACGTGTTTTCCAAGCACGCCTGGGTCCAGCCCTTGAAGAGCAAGACGGGTAAAGCGGTGACGGAAGCCATGGCAAAGATCCTGAAAGGCGGTAGAAAACCCATCAATCTCCAGACGGACGACGGGAAGGAATTCTACAACAAGACGTTTCAGGATTTGATGAAGCAGAAAGGCATTCATCATTTTTCGACGCGCGGGGATACGAAATCCAGTCTGGTGGAACGGTTCAATCGGACCCTGAAGGAACGTATGTACCGGTACTTCACCGTGAAGAATACGATGACGTATGTGCCCGTGTTACAAGAGTTGGTCCGAGGGTACAATCGATCGTATCATCGCAGTATCAAGATGGCTCCCGATCAAGTGACTTTGGGCAATAGCGAGGACGTGTGGGAGACTCTTTACGGTAAAAAGAAAAAAGGGACATTGAAGAAACCGCAACTCAAAGTCGGGGATCGTGTGAGACTGAACAAGAAGTTCCGTCAGTTCAAGAAAGGGTATTTACCCGGATGGACCGAGGAGGTGTTCGTGATACGCCGAGTGCGTCCTGGGAAGGTCATCACGTACAAGGTGGAAGAATGGGACGGTACGGCGGTCGAGGGCACGTTCTACGCGCAAGATTTACAAAAGGTGAACGTGAAAGACGACGATCTGTTCCGCGTCGACAAGATCGTCAAACGAAAAGGGGATAAAGTCTTGGTGCGCTGGAAAGGTTGGCCAGTCAAGTACGACAGTTGGGTGGATAAAAAGGGCTTGTACGTGACCCAAAAGCCCAAGACGAAAAAATGAAAGACTTTTACGTGCAACTGATGAGCAATGCCAGCACGAGCGAGTTCCCGGACAACAAGGCCCAAAGTTTCAAGAACCGTCTGCCGAACCCGTTGCAGTTGAGAGAGTCGGGATGGAAAGTGGGAATCAGCGACCTCTCGTTTCCGTCCGCGACGCGTAAGATGGGTTTGAAGAGATCTATTCTGTTTGAATTCTGGTGGATCGATATGGTGAACGCGTCCATAAACCTATACACGCGGGTCTCTTCGGTGACGCGAGAAGGCGATTTGGAATTCACGCCGAGGAGTGGTACCGAGTTAATGAACATGATACGAGATCGATACCTGCATAGGTTGAACTCTCGAACGGATGTCGACGTGACCCTGTACAAGAAAGACAGTCCCAACGAATTACTGTACACGGTCATGCATCGGGCCGAGCATGGAGAATGCGTCCTGGACAATTCGAGAACGTGCCGCAGTCTCCTGATCCATGGTAAACGCGTCTACCCTCAGATGAACATCGGCATCGAATTGGCCCAGAGGATGAAATGGATCAAGATGGGAACGTTACAGAACGGACGACCGGGTTACGTCTTGGGACCCCATTTGAGGAAAGAATTTCCCAATGGAGTCGTCCCCACGGCCACGGACTTGATCATAGGACAAAACGACGGGGACGAACTATTTTACAAGATCGACACGGACACCTTACATTTGAGTTGTTTCATCAATTGGGTCTTCACGGACCTGGATCGCAGTTACGCGGAAGCGTTCGGTCACGAGCGTCGTTCCTTGTTCGTGTATTCGAATGTGGGACAGAGTATGGTGACGGGAAATAAAGTCACGGACCTGTTGAAACAAGTGCGTTACGATCCGGACGTGGTCGACCTTCAACCGAGACACATCCTATATCTACCGGTGCGTACGGGCGTTTTGGACATTATCGAGACTGAGGTGTCGGAGGAAGACGGACGACTGGTGGACTTTGCGTCGGGTGTGACCACGATCACGTTGCATTTCAAGAGAGAGGATGAGTGATTTTTACATCACTTTACCCAGTCACAGCAGTAAGAACGAGTTTCCCGAGAACAAGGCCAACAGTTTCAAGATCAGGTTACCCAATCCCTTACGCCTGGAGGGACATGGATGGAAAGTGGGGTTGTTTAGCATCGCCATGCCGGATGACCGCGTGAAGCTGACTTCCTTGATGTCGAACCATGATAAGAAAGTCAACTTGTTCTATTGTGCCTGGAGACGCCTTGAACCTCGAACATCCAAGGGGTATTCGTATGGAAACGCTTACTTCGACACGGATGACCTCAAGAATGCGATTTACCACGTGGACGGTGTTGGACTCATGAAATCCATGATCGCCTTTTTCGAGCGACAACGCATCTTCAAACACGACGGACCCAAATTAGGATCCAAATATGTCGGAGACGACGGGAAGAGAACCTACATCAAGTTCAAGTGGGACGGGGAAGACCTGGTCACGGACAACGAAAACATCGTACGTCACGGAGCGGATGTACCCGCCTTACTCATCAATGTCGACCTGGCTATGAAAATGGGATGGCTCCAAAAGAGCAGCAGCGGTTACGTGCTGGGACTTAACTTACAGCTCGAATTCTTCAATGATGAAATTCCCAACCTTAGTGTCCGCGATGGGGATGTAATTGGCTCGAATGGGGTACCTGTCTTTTGGAAGGTCGTAACCTTTTCATCGAGGGGAGTCAAATATTTGAGACTCAGCATCCATTGCAATTGGCGTTTTATGAACCTGAACGAGGCTTTTGAGGCAGTGGTGGTGGGAAACAAGTCGCGATCCTTACTCGTCTACTCGGACGTGGCTAGAAGTGGCGTGGTGGGAAATCAAGTCACGGATTTACTGAGAGAGGTCAACTTGATTCGAAAAGGCGCCGGTACTCAGTACTTCGAACCCGCTCACATTCAATATATTACCGTGCGCAAAGAGGTACTGGACATTATAGAGGTGCAAGTGGCAGAGGCAACAGGAGAACTGACGACCTTTGGAGCTGGCAATACGATCGCGACGTTACACTTTAAGAAATCATGATCGGTGGAGCTTTGATACGGTTTCATCCCGACGGATACCAATCGGGGTCTGGCATATTCGGCCAGGTTTGGAAAGGCATCAAGAAACGAGGTCCCGGCATTCTCAAGGACGTTCTGAAGGAGACGGCCATCGAGGGTCTGAGAGGTTTAAATTCGGGCGGTCAAGGAGGAAAGCCCAATTGGAAAGGTGCACTCGCCGGGTTGAAGCGGGGAGCCATACGCTCCGGGAAACGTAAAGCGACGGAAGAGTTCCAACGCGTGTTGGGTGGTAAGAGAAAAAGAAAAGACCTGTTTGGATCATGATTCCCATCTACTCGAGACGCGTGAGACGTCTCCCCGGAGAGATACGCACGTATAAAGGGGGTTCGCTCTTCCAGAGACCCTCAAAACTCCCAGACTACCGTTGGGTAAAGTCAGCACTGGGAAGGAGACGGAAAAGACGACGTAGACGACGATGACGGACCTGGTGGCTCACGCTAGGTCGGCGGGAGTTCGTAACCCCCGCCTGGACATGTTCACCACGCCTCCTACGGATCTCAGCATGTCGTCGCGACGTGAGGTGAGAATCAATCCGTTCAATACGGGGATCAACCCGGTGACCTTCCAAATCGATCCTCAAGAAGACTTCATCGACATGAACGAGAGTTTCTTCGAAGTGGAGTTGGCCGTCAAGACAGCTGCCGGAGGTAATATAGCGCAAGCGACTACCGTCGGACTCGCCAACAATCTGGTCCACACCCTCTTCAAACAGATCAATGTG
The DNA here is from genome assembly GCF_964199315.1 of Orbicella franksi. Lineage (NCBI taxonomy): Eukaryota > Metazoa > Cnidaria > Anthozoa > Scleractinia > Merulinidae > Orbicella > Orbicella franksi. Next base: position 34,141,701 of record NC_138146.1, read on the forward strand.
AGATTGAATGGGACTCTCATCAGTCCCCAGACCGATACTTACCACTACAAAGCCTACCTCGAAGCGCTATTGAACCATGACCGAGACGACGGTGAATCGATCCTGACACCCGAGGGTTGGTACAATTGTCTCGGTGTACCCAGTCGCGGAGAAGGCGACGTGATGACAGGCAACAAGTTGGATCCTGCTCACAACGATTACAAAGCTTTATCCCAAGATCTCAAGAACATGGTTCAAAGTCGAATTCAGTTTTTGGGTGGAAAGAAAGTGACCTTGAGGTTCAAACCTTACCTGGAAGTGTTTTATCTCAGCAAGTTACTGGTACCCGGCGTACAGATCCAGATTGACATGTACTTCAATGCCCCCGCTATGTGGACCATCCAATGGGCCGGTTCCGATACTCTCAGACTGACTGAAGCCGACGTGAAAGTGAGATTGTTCCTATCTCAAGTGAGAGTGACTCCCTCGGTGTACCGAGAACTCATGACCAGCATGAAAGGCGGAAGAGTGGCCACTTACCCCACGGTAAGAGGTGAAATTCGTACTTACTCGCATCCCAATGACAATCGTCATTTCGAGTGCAGCAATCCTTTCCACAGTAAGCTACCTAATCGGTTAGTGGTGGTGTTGATGAAACAAACGGCCTTCAATGGAACTGTGACGGTCAATCCGTTCAGTTTTGAACAATTCAATCTCGTTTCCATCAAACAACTGGTGAGAGGTGAAGAGTACCCCTACGAGACCTTGGAGCTCAAACACGACGATGACAGTAAAGATCTGAGAGGTTACCAAAGATTCCTCAAAGCCTCGGGAGCCTTGTGCAGAGGAAAAGGAAACATGGTCCGGAAAGAGGACTGGGGACACGGCAAGAGATGCAACCTGTTTGTATTTGATAACACGGCCAATGGATGTTTGGACAGTCCAGTGTTGAACCCCAAGTAGGAAGGTGAACTGCGTCTGGTGATCGATTTTGGAGCCAATCCAGGCACAAACCTGACCATCTTGTTGTACGGCGAATTCGAGAACATGATAGAGATCAACGAGAACCGAGTCGTCCTCTACGACGTATACCAGTGAGAAGAAAGAAGAAGAAGAAAAAATGGAGACAGTAGTCTTGAATAATTTGCAGTTGGATTATTTGGCCCGGACGAATCCGTCGCTCTGCTGTGTTTTTTACGGCACGGTCCCTTGCGATCGGCTTCCCAGGACAGTCCCTCAAGAGGGACCGACCGCTTACATCGTGAACACGGACCCTCACGACAAACCGGGCATGCATTGGATCGCTTTGTGGGCTGACAAGAACAAGTGCGAGATCCTGGACAGTTACGGTCTACCGTTGGACACGTACGTCACCACCGGACCGATCCAAGCCTGGTTGGACCGTCATTTCAAGTACCAGATTCACAACGGCAAGAGTCTACAGTCCCTGTTCAGTCAGAGTTGCGGTGATTACGCCCTGATGTTCCTGATCGACCGAGCCGAAGGTCGGGACATGAACGAGTTCTTGAATCGTTTTAAGAAAAACGAGTTTGTGGAGAACGATCGTAAAGTAGGGCAGATGTTAGAACGTCTGATCGTGGACGAGTTGGATTGGCGCAAGATTTGTAAAACCCCGTGTCACCAGGACACGTGCGGTTCCTCCCGAGGAGTGCGTCATTTGTTATAAAGTAAGCTGTTCGAAATAAAAGACGTTCATTTTTGAGAAAAGGACGTTGCGTAGTCATGGCTCTTCAGTTTCAAGGGCATAGACATTTGGACAACGTGATAGCCAGGTTGGAAAAACGCTACGGAAAAGCGGGTAAAAAGACGCCTCAACCCAGTGCTTTCAACATGGTCCGAAAAAAACAACCACAACCCGCAAGAAGAGTCGCTCTTCAACCGGCTCCAACGGCTCCAACGGCTCCAATGAGTGTCCTGGACACCGGTGCATTACCAGCGACCGTGACCGTACGTAGGAAACCCAAGAGAGCCGCAAGAAGAGTCGCTCTTCAACCGGCTCCAATGAGTGTCCTGGACACCGGTGCATTACCAGCGACCGTGACCGTGCGTAGGAAACGCAAGAGAGCCACAAGAAGAGTCGCTCCAAAGGCTCCAAAGAAGGGAAAAGCGTGGTACGCCAAGAATTTCCAGGCGAAGAAACTCGTGAAACGCAAGAGTCGCGCCAAACCACCCATCTGTTTCAATCGTAGAACCACCCTCTTGAGTCTGTTGAAACGCATCCCAGCCGTCAAGACCACCTTGGTCAAGTTGATCGGATAAAAACGGAACGTCTCTAGACCCTGGACCATTTTTTCAAGATCATGGAACGGCGCAAAGCGTTTCAATTTCACACGCCGTCGAGTTTGTTGATAGCGGGTCCGTCGGGGTGCGGCAAGACGGTGTTCACGACCAAACTGTTGTTGGAGAACGGCGACTTGTTCCAACAAACACCGAAGAGTATTCACTACTGCTACGGATCGTGGCAAGACGGTTTCCAAAAGCTCAAGAAGGGTGGAGTCAAGTTTTACGAAGGCATCCCCGACAGCGACCAGTTACCCCGATGGTTTCCTGGCGGGGGTGTGTTGGTCTTGGACGATCTAATGGACGAGGGCGGTAACGACAAGCGCGTGTTGGATCTCTTCACCAAACACTCGCATCATCGGAACATCACGGTGATTTACCTGTGCCAGGATCTATTCCCCAACGGAAAATTCGCCAAGACCATTTCCAGAAACGCGCATTACATCGCAGCCTTCAAGAACCCTCGGGATCAGTTGGGGATACGAAATTTACTTCTGCAATCGTTTCCCACGCAATGGCAAGAGGTGTTGGACACGTTTCGCAAGGTCACCGATCGACCTTACGGTTACATGCTATTGGATCTTCATCCAGCCAGTCAGGACGATCAACGCGTTCTCAGCCATGTGTTAAAAGACGAAGGATTCGTCCGATGCCATCAGTTTGCAACCCCATCATGTTGAGGAGCGAGGTCGAGTGGTTTCCGCTATTCATTCACCTGTGTAAAAACAGGCTCAAATACATCATGAATCCCCACGAGCTGGACTACGAACCGATGAGACAGGTCACGGAATGCGAGAGTTACCGTCAAGTACGGTCCATCATCAACGCATATAACGGTGAAGGTTTCGATTATTTGGTTCATAAACAACGAGAACTCGCCGAGAAGAAGATAGAAAGAGAAAGGTACATGGATAAAAATGAGCTCTTATGGTAGTGACGATTTCAACTTCTCGGCTCTGGAAGATTATTCGCCTTGGGGGACACCGGCTCGGACGAGTACTCCGATTCCGCCTGCCGCGGGTGTGGGTGCGAGTCTGAACACGCCTCCTTCACCGCGATCGTCACTGGCGACACCGCCTCTGCCCAATGTCTCGCCCGTCGGAGTGGGCACCGCTGGCTCGGGTGCACCGCAGACCAACGTCACGGTGGGTGTCGGCAGTGCTGGATCGGTGTTGCGCGCCAATGTCACGGCAGGTGTCGGGGCACCCAGGATAACAATGTCCACCCCTTTGGCACGAGCCGTTCGAGGAGGGAAACGACCGAGACGCGTCCCGCGTCAAAATACACCGACGTCCTCCAGCAATTCCGGAAGCCGCAGAAGAAGTAGCGCTAGTGGTAGCGGTGGAAGAGGCAGAGGCAGAGGCAGTGACAGAGGTGGAAGTGGAGGCGGAGGCGGAGGCGGAGGTGGAGGCGGAGGTGGAGGCGGAGGCGGAGGCGGAGGCGGAGGCGGAGGCGGAGGAGGTAGTGGTGGCGGAAGTGGCGGTGACTCCACACCGCCTTCGTCGATTCGATCGGGTCTTTCTCGAGCTCGAAGAAGAAGAAGGAGGAGGCGAGGAGACCGTGTTCTCGACCAAGCCCAGATGCAGCAACAATTGGAAGAGATTTTGCGCCAACAACAACAGACGGCCGCGGGTCGACGAATCGCAGGCATCACCACGACGAATACGATCACGACTACCTATAAGAACGGACAACGTCCTACGGTGACTCGCAATTCGACCAGTGTACGAAACTGAGAACCTCACCAAGCTAAAAAGAGTCATGAGTACTTTGGTCTGTTTATTGGATCAACCTTTCAACACCGTGGTGGATTTGGATTCCCTGAAACGTTTGGACGGACTGTACGCTTTCTACCACAAGTATTGGTGGTGTCGAAGGCGGATGTTCGGTTACTACAAATTGTGCAACGCCATTCTCAACGAACTGGCCTTACTGACGGCGGCAGCGAACATCGTCGTGGGATCCGTGTGTAAAGACGGGTACGCGGCGGTAGGATTGACCGCTCTCGCCGCCGCGCTGAAAGGATGGAACGATTTCAAGAAGTATTCGCTCAAGATGGACATGACCCAATTCGCTTACACGACGTACGAAAAGACGTTGACCGAACTACGGAACTACGCTCTGGGCGGTGTGGAGGAATTGGATGGGTTTTTGGTCAAGATGCAAACGTTGGACGACACGGTGACGGATTTCGCACCTCCCACGTACGACCGATACGTTCGAGACTACGAAACACGATTCGTTCACGCACCTCTATAAGAAGGACGTGTGATCCCTTCGTGAATCATTTAAGGTGGAAACCCGACATGGTGAGGAGAAGTCGAAGGAGACGACGGCGAGTGGGAGTACGTAGAAGAAGGAGGACCCAAACGGGAAAAGGGTTTCTCGACAGTTTAACTAGCGGTCTAAATAGAGAAAAATTGAAACAAGGATGGAAGCATTATTCAGACATTCGAAGAAGAGTGACTCCACGACGGAAAAGTGGTTGGATGAATAATTGGATTCACTGAAACGTTCAAACGTGCCTCTATAAAAAGACGCGTGATCACCTGCCTACGTCATTCTAGTGGAAAAGTGAGTACGTGTAAGAACACGGCATGGTGGTGAGAAAGCGAAGGAGACGACGAGTGGGATTACGTCGAGTGGGAGTAGGAAGAAGGAGGAGGGTCCAAAGGGGAAAGGGTCTTGGTAAACTGGTCGGCACCGTAGCCAAGACGGTGTTGAGCCTTCTCGAAGACTTGTGAATAAAAGAGCGGGACGAACCAACCGGACGTTAGACGCGAACGATGAAGCGGTTGCGACGACAACGTCATTTCTTGACGCGCGTCCTGAAAGAAGCCAATCGAAATAAACGTCAACGGATGTTGCAATACGCCGACAGAGATCAGATCAACGCCATCAGCGAGATGGTTCTCAATTTGCTGAAAAAGAGGATCCCCATCGACGTCACGACTTATGGGAAACTGAAAAGACATAAAAAGGTTTTGCGAGAAGTGGGTAGACGCAAAAACTCTCTCAAGCGTCGAAGAGAACATCTCCTCACCCAAAACAGAGCGGGGTTCTGGAGCGGATTACACGGTTGTTTCAAAGCATGTTGTGTACGGTGAAAGGACGCGGCGAAGACGGTTACCCGCTGGAGGGGATCGACGTCATACCCAATTTCCCGCCGAGAGAAGAAGAGTCCAATACCATTCCTAAACTCGTGCAGTTGTTGCAAGACGCCAATCGTCGCGAAGCCCGATGGAAAGACTCGTACGAGTACTTGAACAAGAGGTACCACGACCTGTATCAAGAATACATGACTTTAAAGTTCGGTGACTTCTGCCAAACCTGTCAAACGAAACGAGATACCACGCCGCCCGGTGGGTGCATCGAGTTGTGCAGGGAGTGCGGTAAAGGCAAGCGAACCGTTCAAAGTCTTGAACTCGAGTTGGAAAAGAAAGACGAATCCATACGGTACTGGCAAGACTGTTACGAGACGGCCTTGAGAGAATTGTCCGAGTTTCCTGACACGACCTTGAGTCAGAAGGTATGAACGAAGTCATGATGGTGCCCGTTCAAGAATTCAATCGTCTGCAAGATTATTACAAGGGGAAGATCAGCCAGAATGCCTTGTTGAACAAAGCCGGACGTCTGGCCGCCGAAGAACATCTCATCCTGAACGACAAACGTATCCCCGCCAGCATGGCCGTCAAGATGACCAAACCCCTGGCCAACGAAGAAGGGAAACTGGTGAAACGTATACGGACGGGTAAAAGCGGTCCCATCTCGTACCAGGGAACGACAGAACCCGAAGGCATGGTCGACGCACCCGTCGAAACTCTGTTGAAACAGATCCTCAAGGGAGTCAACCAACCAGCCGCAGCCCCCGTGATCATCCCGCCACAACCCCTTTCTACGACAGGACTGAAAAAGGAGCTGAAAACCCCCATACCCTCCACGTCAGGTTTTAAAAAGGAGAAGAAAACCCCCAAACCCTTCAGTCCATTCGAACAGGTCACGCTAGGTAAAACTCCCCTATCGTCCAAGAAAAAAGCACCCATCTCCGATAGAGCCAGACGTGTACTGAAATCACTCGGTATCGACTACGACGACGGTGGTTACAGTCCCAAAGGCAAGTCAAAGAAGTACAAGAAGGCCAAACCGTCAGCCGCAGAAAAGTTACAAGCAGGTTGGGAAGATTTCGAAGACCCCTGGAGAAGGGGACTAGACTATGACTCGGATTAAGAAGAAGGGAAAAAAGGCGCCTGCACCCCCGAAGAGAAGTACCCGACGTCGCCGTCAACGAGGGTATGGGTTCGACATCCAAAAATGGTTGGGCAAGACCGGGATCGAGTTCCATTGGCCCGGTTATCAGTACATGGGACCTGGTACCAAACTGAAGAAACGTCTGGCGCGAGGAGACCCCGGGATCAACCGTCTGGACCGACTGGCCAAACAACACGACATTGACTATTCCAAGGCCAAGAACTTACAGGACAAATGGAACGCCGACACCAAGATGATCCAGGCCATCGACAGATTACCCGGACGTAAAACCATGACAGAACGCATTGTTAAGAAAATCATGCAGGTCAAGAAACGTTTGAAATTGTAAAACCTTTATTGTTGTTATAATTAAAGTTACACACACGCTTTTGTTGTTTTTTTCAAAAAGAGTCTCTTTTTCTTTAAGTCGAAAATAAATAGTGTTCTAACTGATCCATAAGTTCGTTGGTGACTGGGAAATGACAACGGTTCTGTTCTACTGTATCTTCGCGTTCAAACTGCGCGAACCCGCGTCCCATGTCATGAAGCATGGATGCCATCTGATCAAGCTCACTAGCTATTTCCATGGTCATCTCTTCCATTTCTTGTTCTTCTCGTACTCGTTTCATTCGGTTTTCTTCTGCTTTCTTCCTATTTTTCCTGATTTCCGAAAGTCTCCGTTGTACAGGATCCTCGGGTTCCGCTAACATACGCTCTAATTCCTCTACCAACCCTTCATCAGGCTCAGAGTCAGAGTCAGAGTCAGAGGAGAAGGAATAAGACAACCGCTTCCCACGGCGTTTCGGTGGGGGTAATACCTGTGGTGCTGCAGTGGTATTGGAGCGTCCCATGTCATGAAGCATGGATGTCATCTGATCAAGCTCACTAACTATTTCCACGATCCTCTCTTCCATTTCTTGTTCTTCTCGTACTCGTTTCATTCGGTTTTCTTCTGCTTTCTTCCTATTTTTCCTGATTTCCGAAAGTCTCCGTTGTACAGGATCCTCGGGTTCCGCTAACATACGCTCTAATTCCTCTACCAACCCTTCATCAGGCTCAGAGTCAGAGTCAGAGTCAGAGGAGAAGGAATAAGACAACCGCTTCCCACGGCGTTTCGGTGGGGGTAATGCCTGTGGTGCTGCAGTGGTATTGGTGGATGACGGTAGTGCTCTTTGTGGTGGTGGTGATCTTAGTGTCACTGCTCTTGGCGGAAATGGTGATGGTAGTGATGCAGTAGTGGTGCTTGTGCTCTTATCGGCGGCGGTCGTGGTGGAGGCGTAGGTGATGGCGCTTTCATTAGAAGTGACCGTGGTGATGGATGATGATGATGATGATGTTATCGAGCAACCCGGAAACAAACCTCTAAGAATTTCATCCGGATCATACATATCCTCATTCCTTACCTCACACCTCTCGGCCCTGCGTCTTTTCTGTTCGCGAACTTTCTCGGGGTTTTCCGCGGGGCGCCTGAAATCCGTTAACCCTATACGGACTCTAAACAGCTTCCGAAGAATTTTCTCGTGATTGTACTTAACCCCATTCTTCCTTTCTAATGATTTTATAGCCTCGCCCGCAATGTGCTTAAACCGTACCTCACACCTCTTGGCCCTGCGTCGGGCACGATATCGTCTTTTCTGTTCGCGAACTTTCTCTGGATTCTCCTTTTTCCACTCTCGCGCGAACTCTCTTCTTCTCACTCTCTGTCGTTTCAATGCTGCAGCGGAGCGGGCAGGCATGGTCTCAAAAACTTCCACAGTTAAAAAGCGCTCTATACACATACAAAGATGCAGAGTGAAGAGCGAACGACGCGGATTCGCTTTACGCAGATCCGTTCAACCAATCACAGATCGAGACCAAGTCACGTGTTACTTAGACCCAGGGGATAGGGGGGTACCCCCCTACCACACCCCCTCACGGTAGGAGACTGGACACCCTTTATACCGCGTGTATAAAATAAGCGAGTCGGACCGTCAAAGGCACTCTGAGTTTTGAACTTGTATGAGCGCCCATTACAGAAGACTGTGGAGACTCGTTGCTGTGGAATCTCAAAGGACCGAGTGAGTATAGCATGGAAGTATTAGAGCGGTGTGATTCCGAGTTGACTACCTTGAGAAAGCGAGTGCAAGAGTGGATGAAGGATGAAGAAGAGAATCGAGAGACCCCGTTATACAATGTCCTAGAAACCCTTTTAGGTTTCATTGGGGTGTGCCTAGACAAACTAGATCTTCTGTTCGTAGAGACAAGTTTATGGGGCGCTGACGAGGACGAGATCAACAATTTAGTAGCCCATGTAGACTTTGCACGTGACGCTTACAGACAATTGCTTTAATTCTAGCCATGGAACAACCCCTCCATTGCCATGTGTGTAAACAAACCAGACCTTGCTGCCGCCGACCAATAATAGAGTTGAGTCAACGTGGGACCCACGAAAAATTCGTACGCGCGCTCACGGGACCGCTGAGAGAAGCCTGGGGACTGGGGAGAGTCTGGGAAACCTGCTGCAAGACCATCTATGGCGAGCATTTCAATTACGAGACCCAAAAATATGCCCCCGTCTTCCTGGGAAACAGTTACGACCAGGCCATGTCACGGGTCAATCATGTAAAATCGTTCCTGTAATATGGGCGCCAGTCATCAGGACTAGGCACAAGTCCCGCAATGTAAAAATTAAGTCCTGGTGTATCCAATTAAAAAAAAAAAGTTGTTTTTTGCTCTATTTTTCAGACTCCGTGTCTCCATTACGTGCAAGCACTCCAGACGATGCAAAAATCACATTCTCTCTTTAAAGGATCTTTATTAAAATGTTACAGGCATGGATAAAAATGTTTTTTCACTCCTCTGATTTTTTTACAATTTGTTTGATAAATGCTCGGTACGCCAACTCGTCTCTGTTGTCCCAAGCGCTCTTCCACTCTTTCCATCCGTCCTCAAATCCCTCCGGCAACTTCTCCAAACACACGGGGTCTTTAAACGAGATGGACTGGTCAGCAAGCATCTTCTCAGACAGCATTCTTCTGAAACTCAGCACCTCATCCGCCAGCTTCGTCACCTCTTTCTTCAGGAGGACATCCATAGCGTGAGAAACGGCGCATTTCATCATCTTTCCAAGAATACCGTCATGAACAGCATCCATCACCCTCGCGGCAAGTTCTTCTTCTATCTCCTCTTCAGAAACCTCCACCTTCGTCTCGCTCTCCTCTGAGGACATCTTCTAGTCGTCTAGCTCAAAACAACTATACTCCTTCCACACTCGCGCAAACCCTTTTATTCCCATCCAAACCTCGATTTCATGCATATGACAACCTCGAGTTCAGGGATTGGCTATCGCCTTATTTGGGCACGCGCGTGACCTGGGATGCAAAAGACTGCTGACCTGTGACGTCACTGCAGACGCATATTTTGATAACCCCCTAACTCATGAATATATTAATGAGCAAATCCGGCCCTCTGATTGGTCGAGAGCCTTTTTTAATGATATGCACGGCCTTCTGATTGGCTACGGCCCACACAAGCGTCCTACACTACTAAGGACAGCCAGTATCACTCACTACACTTCTTAGTTGTTGGACTAGAACTGCAGTTTGTTCAGAAAAAAGTCTGAATCAAGCAACATTGTCAGTGAAAAACTTTTTGTGATTTTCCTTCATTTCAATTTGTAACCTTTTACAGTCTGATTAAACTTTTTTAAAATGTTTGTATTTTAATGAGCGTTTTCACTGGAAGACGATGGCTTATGAATATTCCGTAGGGCTCTGGTTTAGAGAGATTTAACGACTCAATTTTCCTCAGGACTAACCTAAGAGACTGATGTTGATGAGCAGTTAATGAGTTGTAAGTCCATCCATGGTTACTGTTCAACACTTTGACTGGACACACTGATACACGGGGAAGGAGTGGGGCGCTTTCTTGCCGAATAACACAACTCGAGCTCGAGCACAAAATATCTGTATTTCGAGTGCAAAACGGTGTTTTCATGGTGTTTCTATGTTGATATGCTTAAGCAAGAAGATATTTGCGTTGAAAATTGTTTGGGAATTTCAGTGCGCCTGTTGTGGGAGCCTGGATCGAGCGGTCTGCGTTGGAGGCATGGCCGCTTCATGCTACAGAAACCAAAGATAAGTGCCGGCCTGATGGGCCACTTGGCTCTTATGCAGACTTAACCTTCCTTCACCCTACCTTTTTTTTAACTTTTTACTTTCACACATACAGAAACGCCGAGGAGCCGTCACGCTAACATTTTAAAAAGAGGTCACTAGTATTACCTGACTATTGAAACAAATTAATTTTATGCCATCTTAGGCAGAAACTCAATTTTTCTTTTCATGCCTAAATGGAATTTACATTTCGTTATGAGACTGCAAAGCAAAAATGAGGAAAAAAGCCCAGTTGACGTTTTAAGAAATGGTCGATCCACGCTATTTTTGTCAGTAACATCCGAGTGAAATCCTAGTCTATGCATGTCTTTTTTCCATGTCGGGGGCGGGGGGGGAGGGGGTGACACTCTACCTGGTAACAGGAGTACAGTGGACTGATGTTTTCATCCTGGGAAATTATGATTGGTACCGCTTGGCGTTTGTTATTCAGCCATTTTCCAAGGCTAAATTGTTACATGCATGTTACTCAGTCCTCGTATAGGTTTACAAAGTCGTGAAGAAACAGGACCTACAGTTGCACTGAATTACAGTGATCGTTTTTGTCAAGGAAGCGCAGTTCTTGGCCAGCAAGCGTAGCTTCACTATCACTCAATTGCCATCGTCGTTGTACCTCTTATACGTCTACAAAGTCGTACAAACGCAGGACCTCAAGTTACATTTAAAAGTAATCCTTTTTGTCTTAACAGGAGCACAGTGGACTGATGCTTTTCATCCCTTTAGTCTGTATACGAGCCAAGTGACCCATCAGGCCGGAGCTTATCGCGGTTTCCGTAGCATGAAGCGACTAGCAGTATTCGTACTCCCCCCTTGATGAGATGCTAGTCCATTGCAGGGTTACCCCCAGCATTAAGTTCGCCGGTACCCATTTATACACCTCGGTAGAGAGAGGCACCGTGAGAGTAAAGTGTCTTGCCCAACTACACAAAACAATGACCGCAGCTAGGGCTCAAACTTGGACCGCTCGATCCGGAGACGAGCGCACTAACCATGAGGCCACCGCGTCTTCCATCCCTTTACTGCTGGGAAATTAATGTACCGCCTGACGTTTTTTTATTCAGCCATTTTTTAGAGTTAAAGTGCTACATGCATGTTACTCAGTCCTCTTATAGGTTTACAAAGTCGTGAAGAAACAGGACCTAAATTACCAATTATAACATAGCGTGCGCGCTACTCCTGCCTAATTCCTCTTGAGCCATCATGAGCAAGCGAGTTGCGTAAACAGAGTGCTCAACAAAATAAAATGCTAAAAACAGCCTGTCACAAATAGGTCTGCATCCCAGTCCCCTTTGTAATATAAATAAACTGGTTTCATAGTGGAAGTGAAGTGCTGCCCCATGTAGAAAGATGGTGGGGGTGAGACGTGAAGATATCTCATGGTGTTGGAGATCGTTGGAAAAATATAGTAAATTAAGGTCGTAGAAATAAGCAAGTTTGAAATTGAATTCTAATTTAAAAAATTGCCAATAATATAATTCTTCTTCTTCTTCTGAGAAACTGCTATCGAAAAGTGATAGATATTTTAGTTGAAACAATCATGTAACATGAGCAGTAACAAACTGGTGGAACCCCGCCTTACGACCACCCCGTTAACACGACCACCTCGTTATTACGGCCACTTTATTCTGGCCCGAAAAAAGCTCAGTCAGTCATTTTCTTATTTAAAGAACCCCTCTAATACGACCACTCCGTTAAAGCGACCAATTTTCCTTGACCCGAAGGTGGTCGTATTAACGGGGTTCCACTCTGTGTTGACAAAAAAATAACAGTGTAGATGTCTACTACTTGCAATTAATGCTGACGAAATAAGTTTCAATAGTAATAAATTATTATTCTTTATAAACTGCTATCAAAACGTGATAGATATTTTGTTTTTACAAAAACGGTAAGTTACTCAGTAGCTTGTCATGTCAGGTGTAAATTTAAGTTTTATTTTTCCGTTTGTTTGCCTCGCAGGGCAATTCACTTGTTTTCTTCGTCTCGTTTGGTAAATTAGAATTCAGTTTGTTCACCTCGCCGGGCAATTCACTTGTTGTATTCGCCTCGTTGGGCAAATTATAATTCAGTCTGTATACCTCGCTGGGCAATACTCATGGAACAACAGCGCGGTGAGACTCAAGAAAGAATATCGTCTTCCCCTCGATTCATCACCAAAACGTTCGCCACCCTCAGCAATACTTCCCCAAATACCTAAATTTACACCTGACATGACAAGCTACTGAGTAACTTACCGTTTTCGTAAAAAGCTTCCTTTCGCATCAAGAGATGACAAATGTACAAGGTACTCAACAAACGCGACGAATGTACAAGGTACGAACGATCAAAGATTCGCAGACTGTCTACGCAGTGGGGCCCGGGAACTGCTAACAAACAAATAACCTCAAGTCGAGATATCAACACAGAAATAGGAGGCTGCCCTATGCGAGCGGCAATAAACAAATAAGGTGTCTTAGTCTGTACAGCATGTTTGAAACTGTTATTTCCAAAATCAGTAGCACCAAACGTCGTCAATGGTCGTCAATTCATCGTCAGTTTTGGGATCTGTCTTTCGTAGCCAAAATTGATCAATCCGCAAGTTTCCCGAACCATATCTATCTACCTATCTTCACAGGAATCTTACATTGGGAACGCAAAGAATGGTTACACAGGAATGTCTGAAAACTCACTCTATTACCTCGTGTCCACGTGACTTTGGTCACATGAACACGAGGCAAAAAGGAGCCAAAATGAGAGCAAACCTTGCCTCGCGGAAGCAACGACCATTTTATCCTCACTCTCAATCAACCACAACTGACAATGGTACGGGTATTGGGGTTTTTAATATTCCGGCGTTCCGTCATTCGGGCGTTCCAACTTTTCACTGTTTCTGGCGCGCCCTTTACACTACTTGCTCTTGCTCGTTTGGATATCACAAATAATTTCTCGGATGAATCTCTGTGATTAAAAACTCTGTAACAACGTTTGAAGTTACAAATACAGACACATCAAATGTCGCGTACCCAGTACTGCGAACTCGGGGCGTTGTGCGCCAGGATCGCTGAGTGTCAACCACAATGCAAGAACGTTAAGCTAGGTAAACTGATTTTCAACTTTTATTGGGATCAACTTACAAAGCAATTTTGATTGCGTAATCAATAAATTCAGCTAAGAGTTACAAGCAAAAGAACGAAATTAAGGTGACTTACGCCTGATCCTGTCCAAGGGCTTAAAGAATTTGACTCCGATAACTCCGATGTAAGTCCGATTAACAGGTAACTCCTAGTAAGCTCCAATAGACCTTCTATCTCACTCAATCTCTTATTAAGCTCTGACGCATTTTTCTTTTACTAAAAGGGGCATGCCCTGAAGGATGACAGATGTATAATTTTTAACCGATAAAAAAACAGAACGTGCCAGATAAACGATTAAGACCACGAACAATAACATTAACAAAGCGGGTGTAGCTGAATGATGAAAGGGAACTATAATAAAGAAAACAAACGAAGCTGTATTACTCCAGGTTGTACAATGGAACCCCGTTAATACGACCACCTTCTGGCGATGGAAAATTGGTCGCATTAACGGGGTGGTAGTATTAAAGGGGTTCTTTAAATGAGAAAATGACTGACTGAGCTTTTTTGGGTTGGAATAAAGTGACCGTAATAAGGAGGTGGTCGCATTAACAGGGTGGTCGTAAGGCGGGGTTCCACTGTATCAACAAAAAGATCTCCTAAAAAAATTTATCTTTTTGTGTATTAGCTGTTCATCACATCAAAAATCGTTGCAATTAGATGGCTTCTTCGCAGGTCCTCCTTCCACGACTTTTTAGGGTGTGTTGCTTAACGAAGTGTTCGTTTTCGCCTCAGTACTTGTCATCGTGCGAAGACACCGTCGGGTGATTTTTAAGACCCTTCTTGAAAGGACGGCAAAATAAACAATTCTAAACGATACGTTTAATTAGAAGTCACTCGGCAGTGAAAGGTCAAACTATCTGGGTAAAGCCATCGCTTGATATGACAACGAGAAATGTTCGCAAGTTTCGAAACACAACATGCTCATGCCCAAGTTCTGTTTGTTACGCTAATTCACGGACAGGAAGAAACGACGTCGTTTCCGGTCTCCTGCACCTCCGGAATCGCTTCAGTGACAAGAGAATGCACCGGAGCTTGCATGCTTCTCTTTTCCGCTTTGTGTGTAAGCGGTTAATTTTATCTACAGGTGACGTAGTCGTCTGTCAACCAATCAAAGTCGCTCAAAAGAATCCAAACAGGTTTGTAAACTGGATATTACAAGAATCAAATGTATTTGGGAGTTGTCAGTTCATCTTGATACTCTGAGCCATAGCTCGTAATCAACGAAGGAATCGAGCAACCTGAACCATGGGTCGCTTTTTGCTGACAGTCGCTGCTTTTCTTGTGCTAGTAGCAGCAGGTGAGTGGTTATATTGTCAGGAGTAGTCAGTTGAGTCACTAGTCGTTTTCATAAAATTTTAGTCGAAGTTTGCTTGGATGAGGATAGCTCCTCAAGAACAGCTTTCTTCTCGCGCAATGCCTTAGTTATCAGTCCAGCTATAACCTTCATCACATGAAATGTTAGTGCTGCAATCCGGCCACAAATTAATTATTTTAGGTTCACAAGCCGATGCAAATGACTCACTTTCTACCAAGTTGTAGGAGTTTATCATTACTTTTAATTATTAGTCAACAGAATTCGCATTTCAAACGTTTATTCCATCTGATGCAAAGGCAACTCAAGAGCAGACAGTTTGAGCTTCTTTACTCAACAGGAATCATGACTTCGCCTCATTTTCCTAATCTTTATACGCTTTAGAACGAAAGGAGTGTCAACGAAAGTTTTGTTGAGCACTGAGGGGTATTTGAGGAGAACATTCGAGATATTTATTTCAATACGATTCCCGAAACCCTCGTGACGAGTATTTATGTTGTGTGGAATAGTCAATTCGGCCTTTGTAAGTTCACTTTTACTTTAAAGAATGTGGTTGAAAGAATCGAATCGATATACCAGTGTGAGAAAACGATATTTATTATTCCATGAGCACAGCGTCAGCACGTGTTGAAGCTGAAGTGATTGATAGCCAAAAAGGAACTGACTTGGCTATATCATCTTATAATTACAGAAAAGTAGAGAAGCCTTCCAGATCACGCGATTTCAGAGAAAAAAAGAGCCTGTCACGGGAGCACATGTTCATAGAAGAACATCGTTACTTGTTTGTTGATTTTTCGCCATCAATTCGACGAGAAAGCGTAAGGAAGGCGCAATAATCCATCTAAACAGCACTATAATCTTGTGACAAATCAGCGGTTTAGAGAATCAAAGATTCAAGTTGAGATGCTACCACCGAACCCAACAGATTAGCTATTCCAAGCTGTTATGCAAGAATATGTGATAAAATGGCAAGTTCCTGGTAGATAAGCCCAGAAACAGGTCCGGCAACTTTCCGAGAAGCACAAATAGCAAAACATCACTTCGACTTTGACTCTTTTCCTCATAAATCACGTGATTTTCAGTACTTTTGAGTTAGTTACCAAATATGGACATGCTGTACCAAAAAAAAACTTGCAATATGTGGAATTTAACATACTAGAGCCAATTTTGCTTGTATAAGTAATAAATCTGTCAAGGTCTGTAAACAAGTAGCGTAAAATAAGTGCAACCCCAGTTTCAAGAACTTGCCAAATTTTTGCGGATTGCCAAAATTTCGCCGATCTTCAAAGAAGCCGAAATGCTGCCTCGGAGGCTTCCAGATTTTGGCAAAGCAAACAATTTTGTTATTTTAACCATTTAACTGGATAAAATTACGGCGAGAAAATAACTTTGACGGCTAGTCCAGTTTGGCGCGTGCGATGGCGGGAAAAAATCATTTTTTACCCGGTCCATCTGACGCGTTTTACAGTTATTTCAATACAAACGAGGAATATGAGCGGCGTTTTTATTCAAATTCTTATGACTCGTACCCTGGATCCGTTTACTACTGGTAGCAATTTGAAGAGATGGCGAAACAATCTTCTTCGATCGCAAGTGGCGCAGGCAACAACACAAACGCAAGCAGAGCAAAACTGCTCGTCCAATTATGGGCCGGAATTCACGAGTCACTGTATAGCGGAGAGTCAACACAAGCACGCGTGGATAAAATTCTGCGAAGAGTTAAACTCTCGCATGATTACTAATTGAGAAGTACAGATCTTGTTACGTATATTTCAATCACTAACGTTTTGGTTCCAGCATGTTGGCCTAATGCGACCACTGCCAAAATTTGAAACTTGCGGAATTTTTGCCAATTTTTTTCCTCGCCAAAAATTGGAAATATTTTAAGCAAACAAAATTGGCTCTAGTGCGACCCGGGCCTTAGTTAGTAAAACCAGAAAATTATTTGCATCACTTTGCTTGTTTTATTTTTCTGCCCGGTGACATAAAACGTGACATTCCCCACGCTGTATTTGTGCTAATCAGTTCAGGTTTCAAAAGGTCGAGTGCAAAACAACATGCGAAATGAATTTCTATTGTAAATACAAGTTTTCCTTTTTCCGTTTTCTGTTTCTTTAGCCCTTCCTTACCATCCGGATGTCAGTTTTGTTTTGTGATTTACAGTGCGATCCCTCTCTACTGGCATTTTCTTTTCCTCTAAGCGTAACTGAACTCTGTTTGCATTCTGTGGAATGAAAATCCGCAGAATGAAAGTTTTCGACCTTTCAGAATCTTTCTAACAAGGAGCTGATTTTATACTGACGGTGAACTTGGACCACCCTCAGAGGTATCGTTCTGCCACGTACAAAACAAAATAAATCAAATGAACCTGGCTCGACCCTAGGCCAATAGACACTTGAACGTAAATCAGAGAGGAATAATTAAGAAACAGAAAACACATTCCATGTTTCTATCGAATTTTACTTTAAATCTACTAGCGTTCTACCACGAATGCCGTTCTCCGATTGGCTACGCTACTCACTATTTATTCTGTGATAGACAGCGTGTAGCAGTGTGCCCTTGTTAACAAAATGACGGCCGCTTCTTGGCGTTTAAGAAGTGTCTGTGAACAGGATTTAGATAACGTTTTGAACGACTAGTAGATTTATACGAAAACCATTAGATTATTCGCTCTCGATTTCTATGCGTGATAGTTGACTCAGGCTGCGACCTCGTCTCGAGCTCGTAATCTGATTGTTTAATAGAAACAGGAATGGAAGTTTGGGAAGACAAGAAATGCTGTGGGCACACGAGTTCTCCCAAACTTTCACGAGTGTTTCTATAACTCGATAGAAACATGGAGAACATGTTTTCTACTTCTTTTAGAAAAGAACTTGTTAACTTTGAGTATCAAAGTGTAAATTCTCTTTGCTCGCGCCATCATTAGATCAACAGCTCCTGCTAGTTCTGTGTTTCTATGGAGTTATAGAAACACGATTTTTAAACAATCAGCGCGCGTATTTTCTTAGGACTTTTTTTGTAAATCAAGAATAAAGAATGTAATAAACATTTAAGTTTCAATGTGTTTTGAATGTGTTTTCTTGTTTCTCTTCTTCTTGATCAGTGACGGCTTTGAAGTGTTATATATGCAGTGGCACTGAAGATGACTGTAAAAAGAGCACTCTGGAAGGCGACAAGAGCAAGTATTTGATAGACTGCGGTTCGTCATATGACAAATGTATGAGGAGTTTTCGCAAGAAGGATAGCGCGACCTTGGTGTCGAACTCCTGTACTAACCAGGTGGGCTGTAATACGGCGATAATCGGCTGTGGTGAGTACAGCAGGGAGAGGTGAACACGTCAGATTTGGCTGACCCTATGATCATGGCCATTATGACGTCACGGCGAAAGAAGTGCGCAAATGCACAAAATTTTCGAAAATGGTGTCGTCGCCTGTCGCTGATACAACTTTTTGAGGCAGATTTCTCCAATCATTCCAGCTTCAAATGGTATTGTATTTGGATCTCAAGGAGTGATTATCATTTTTCTTTCTTTAGAGGTAAGTAGATTTTAATTATAACGGAAAAATCTTGCAGAAAGTGTATTTAAAGTGTTATAGTCATCGCTCTCCGTTGGAAATATGTGGGGCAAAATTTTGACTATTCGCCCTGTAAAATTGCCCTTTTTTACGTGATCGGTAACGTAAAGAAACGTGTAACTTGGTCACAGAATAGCTTATATGTATAGGAAAACATTGTATCTGAAGATGATTTTGAAGAATTAGCAATAAAAATGATCAGTGTTCTTTCACAAAACTGAAACCTTTTCACATGTTCTGCAATGGGCTAGCAAACAGAAATATTATCCACAATGAAGGAAATGAGAACTTTCACAAACAAGAACTTAAGCTTAATTATTTAAATAAGACAAAGCCTGCCTACTGCACAACGGTGGTTTAAATGCAGACAGAGGATAACATGCAGACTGCAGACTTTTTAAGAATATTGTATTCCCATTTCCTTTATATAGAGCTTGTGCTCCATTTAGCCTGAAATATACAGCACAGGTTAGCCAGTGTATGGTTAGCTCGATCTCTTTATAAATGAAAATGGGAATATGATATTCCTAAAAAGCCTGCAGTCTACATTTTACCCATGGTTTGCAGTCTAGTGTTGTAAGACTTTTCTCTTCTTCGTAGGCCACTTTCGTGCTGCTTTGACCACAGGCTGGTAGTTCGGAGTATATTCAATTTCTCATAGGGAGCCTCTGCGGAGGAGAGAGTGCAAGGCCCCATTTATATGGTCTCGGGTACTGAAGGCAACCCTATCAGACCCCTCTGAGGCAACTTTATCAAGTGTTTAATATATGACATGAAGTGGTCCTTCCAGGATTACTTAAGCCTTTTTTTATACTCCAGTGCTCAGTTATCCTTCTTCCTTTGGCTTCCTTTCAGTCATTTGATCACTGTGGGGTTTAATGAGTTAATTTTTATTTCTTCATACCATGAGTTGCCCCAGGTAGGCCAGTCATAGTATTTTGACGAGAAAAGGTTATCATGCCTACCAGGATTACCTTGGTTATGTTGCTAAGGGTGGCTTGTGTTTCACTTTCTCAACAAAACAGTGAAAGTTAGCTCGCTTAGGGTCACTGGGGCGAGGGCTTTCTTGGTTACCTAAGATCAAATAAGGGGCCTCACTGGCGGCTGCAATTATGTATGCTTATATAGCAAAACTTGAGTACCAAACTCAGTCACCTTGAGTTCCTGTTGCTGAATCTTATTATGTTTACAAAATTGGCACTGTTGATCAACAATTTAGGTATTTGAAGTCTCATTTATTTTAATTCCTAAACAATATTGTAACTTTTCTTTAAGTAAGGATCCAAAAGTGCTTTATGCAGAGTGATTGTTGTAGTTTGTTTGACATGCTTCAGAAAATTTTATTTTTCTTTTTTGTGCAGGTGAGGGTGCGGAAAAAAATTCTTTATGTGAAAATCTGAAGACCTCAGTTCAATACATTGATACTGGAAATGAGCTATTTAATGTTTTATAAATTATGATATTAGCTCCATGTACATTACTGCATTGTATCTGCTTGGATGGGACTTAAAAGGTGGATGGGGGTTGGATCATTTAATTGTGAGAATTGCATTTTTTAATGGTAAATACATACTCGAGTTCTTGGTGCTGTATCTCATTAGGAAATTTGTCTTTTAGTTTACATTTTCTGTTGAAAAGAGTTAGGGGCAATATGAAAACCAAAGAGGGAAGGGAGGTCATATAAACATTTACTGCAATTTTTGACTGGTGAATATTATGAGGAGTCTTATTATTTTGATCTTTTTAAACCTTAAGTTACCATCCTCCACTACCTTTGCAAGACCATTCAAGCAGGTCCCATTTCTGGCAAGACATGCAACCACCATGGAAAGCTATCTATTTATTGTCAATGTACTGTCAATTAAACATTTAAAACCCAATCCTGTGTGTTATTTGCTGGAAATGTACACTTATCATTCTCTTGAAGCCAAAGCTAAACTCATCAATGCAAAAAGCAACAAGGAACCTGGGATGGAAGGAGCTGGGGAGAAATCAGGCTTGACGTTCATGTTTACAAATACAACCTCTCTGTGACACTCTTCTCGAGAATATTTCTTTGTAGTTCAGTTTAAGCTTAGTGTAAAATAATTGTTAGAGCTATCTTTGTTCACATAAGATTTATGATGAAAATTAAAAGCATAAAGTATAAAGAAAAAAATTGATTATCATTTCAAACTTAGAGGTAGTAAAGCTATTACAGTTTGTCAAGACAGATACTATTAGAAAACAAGGGGTTTGGTTATAATAAGAGATCACCTGATATTGATCTTTCTAGCTTTGTCATAACCTTCTACTGAACTCTTTGTTTTGGCAAAAAGTCATTTTGGCTTAACAAGTCTCTCCTTGTTAAGTTAACTCTGATTACTAATGACTTTGTTAAGTTAACTCTTATTGCTAATGACTTAGCATAGGAAGTATCCCTGTTCATATATCCTTTCCTCTTTAATTCACTTGCTGCTTGGAACCAGATTCTGTATTTTTTAGGTCTTTCTATATGACATCCTACGCAGTTGTCTTGTACAGTCTATACAGTCTATACTGAGAAATGAAAAATAAATAGAACCCAAAGCACCAGTTTAGGATACCTCTCTTGTCAGAAGTTCAGAAGTTCAGAAGAAGAAACAGCTTTGCACTGCATGCGGACGCCCGAGGAAACAGATCATGCTCCGATCTCATATTTGACGAACATTTTGACATGAAATGAAGCACCTTTCTGGCAAGAGGTCTGGTCCGTGTTATTCTAAATATCATCCGTTTCATCTAGGTCTCCTGTAGAGTGATTTTATATCATATTACCATCTAAAATATCCACACGTCTGCTCGGAGCTGGTTGGCCTCGCAGAAGAAAATGTTATCTTTGACGGTTTTGTGGATAATTTAGCGCAGAAAAATAATTCCTTGGTACATTATTTACTTTCCAACCCAGCATATGACTTGATAGTTCAAATGCCTTTGCAAGGGAGCATTTTCTCATATTTCGAGGGTTTCGAGTATCGATCAGCGGGTCCTCCACGCTATCGTCTACAAAATAATGGGTTTAAACCCACTGATCATTTTTATGCACATGTTAAATGATTCGTTTTCATCACTATTCGAACGTTGTAAACCATATCAAGATCGTGTTTTTGTGTTCGTGTTGTTCATTGTTGGGTTCTCCAGATATCGCCCAAGAAACGGGTGCAAAGCTCCACTTTTCAATCGCGTTTTTAATTGAGCGATCTCGAAATTTTGCACGTTTTTGTGCCTTCTGACTTCTAGTTTTTGAACACCAAAGTATTTTTGCACACAATATTAACAGGTTATCTTATTCTTGTGGTCTGTTGATCGCTTTCTTTCAAATTCTTTGAGCAATCATCGGATGAAAAACTTGTCTGGTGTCATTCTTTAGCGGCCATTGAAACTTCACGGGCCGGCTCACGAGTGACGTCATAATGGCCAAGATCATCGGGCGCGCAATCGCATGGCAACGCAAGCGAAGTGGACCTCTCCCTCCTGGGTGAGTATAACGGCGTGACTTGCAAGGTTAGCTGCTGTGACGAGGACGAATGCAACGTGGGCTCACATGTCTCCTTGAACGTCATCCTGTTGACCGCATGCTCTGCCCTGGGTCTGGCACTAATGGTGTAAGCCGCGGACCAAGCCTTTTTGCTGTTTGGTGTATTCACTGCCTTATTGATTACATAGACTCAATGTAACTCTTAGATGTTGTACCAGAACTGCATTTTGTTCAGGAAAAAATTTCAGTCCAGGAAAGTTGTTAATCAAAAAAGTCTTGCAGATTTTCATTCATTTCCATTTGTAACCTTTTTACAGTTTCATTAAACCTTTTTTTTTAATTGTTTTATTTTAATGAGCGTTTTCACTGAAAGATGAAAGGCTATGAGCATTCCCTAGGGCTCTGGCTTTGAGAGATTTAAATCAACTAAATTTTTTCAGGGCTAATCATATATTTGTAAAACCTGATGAATTTTTTACCGTGTCTACAGAGGACTTAAGATTAAAGATTATAGATTAAAGAAAGCTTGACTGACCGGAGTTGATCAACTACTTCATCTTAAACGATAGTGAAGTCTTAAATGGAAAATCCCAAACCAGGACCTTGCCGTATTGTCGGAGCAATAGGGACCTTAAGATACGAGGACGGGAAGGCCAGGACGGGAACGGCAGTGGACGCGGGAAACTTTCGCGGGTCCCCTCGTGTCACCAAAAACAAAATGCTTAAGATGTGTATTTTCGCAAAGGACGGCGACGTCAATAATTCAAACATCCTTTGGACTATAAAAAAGATGGTAGAAATCTTATCCTATTAAGCTTAAACGATAGTGAACAGCGATGCTGAATTTATTTTTCTTTATAAGCGAAGCAAACATCTGTCAATATTTTAATTGAGAAACCTGAATTTCCAAATGAAAAAATTAAACGAACAATCTGATCGACCTGCTTCAGATGGGGGCTTTTTACCACCGGAGCGTTGGAGAATTCTGTCACCGAAGAATCCTGACTTTTGGTGAACATTTCAATTTCCATCTGTAATTGTAACAAGCATTATGAAAATAAAACAAACGTTGCATCAAGTTCCGGGTAGTATAAAAAAAACAACAACTAAACATCACTTTGAAAATGTGTATTCTATTTGCTCGATAGATGCTCCATGGTATTCAATATTACAACATTTTATCGACTGTACTTACACTGATGTATTCTCAATGCATACAGTTAGTATTGAGCTTGCACACTCGTACCAGTGACTGAACAGTGACTGAACAGTGACTGAAACACAAACGAACAGACGAGGAATATTTTTATTCACATTTTTTTCGTATCTCAGCGTAGTATTCTACACTACAATCACGAAAAATGTGAACCTTATAAACATTCTTATCATATAACTGAAAATAAGGTCGATTGTAACATTTATCGGGGCAAAACAAGTGCAAAATACTCACGTTTTCGATACGACGGCTAGGACGGCAGAGCGATCAGTCGAGAGTTCTCGTGCGCATGCCCGGTTGAGTAAATTTACTTTCGGTAGCCGTCCTAGCTCGTCCCGTCCTGGTATCTTAAGGAGCCTAATAGCGAGGTCAATACGGCAAGGCCGAGGTTTGAAATTTTCCCGTAAAGACCGAACGTTCGAGGTAAATAAGTTGTTTATTATATGAGTTTTTGCTTTGTGCCCCACAACAAGAGACTAGAATTAGCCTAGAATTAGCCAATCAGGGCACGCGTTAAATCGGCTACAAAGGCAAGCCATACAATAAGAGCCGTTAATGAGTTTTCAGTCCATCAATGGTTACCGTTCAACACTGACAGTACCCACCAACACACGGGGATGGAGAGAAGCGCTTTCTTGTCGAATAACACAACACCATAACCCCAAATAGGGCTCGAGCACAAACCTCTCTATTTCGAGTGTTGATCAGTCCTTTAAACGCCCAGTGGCGCATAGGGCATCAACAAGTCGCCTCCATTCCTGTCGGTCCTTTGCAAGCCGTGAAGCTTGCCCCCAGGTAAGATTTAGAGCCTGAAGTTCTGCGTCTGCAGTTCTTCTCCAGGTGGATTTTGGACGGCCTCTTTTTCTTTTACCCTCTGGTGTCCATCTGAGAGCAACTTTAGAAATGCTGGTAGATTCTCTGCGGAGCACATGCCCAACCCGACTCCATCATTTCCGTGTAAGAACAATACTCATGTCCTCCTGTTCTGTCAATTTAAAGAGCTCATTGTTGGAGATCTTTTTTGGCCAAAAGATGTGCAAGATTTTTCGGACACAAGATGTGTGAAAGCTTTGCAGCTTTCTCAAGTCATGCACAGTCATTCTCCAACATTCAGATCCGTAGAGTAGTCATCTCTGGTGATCAGCGTGAGCCTTCCTGTGCTAAACATTGTTCTTACATTCCAGAATCCCAATCTTGTCTTTGTCTTGGTGCTCAGGGCTTCCAGTCTCGCAGCGACAGCTTCCTGTTGGCTTTCACTGCCGCTGGTCATTCTAGCCCGTGAAGGCTAGAAGTTCCCTTGGTGACCAAAAGGTTGAGGATTTCTTGTTGGTGTTTCCGTGACAAAATCTTTTTTACAGAGTGAGGTTGTCAACCTTACGCCTAACCCCCAACCTGGAGGGCTAGGAGGCTGGTTTTAGTCAGGACCCTTCCATAATGGCCTGTCCGGCAAGGTTGAACCTGCCAGGAGTATAACTCCCACCGGCATAGCCCCAGTTAAGCCTCGCAAGCCATCCCACCACGTCAAGGGAGCAGCCTCAAAAGGGATGGCTATTTCGAGTTTAAAACGGGTTTTTTTATGGCAGCCATGACAATGCTCAAACAAGAGGAGATGTTTGCGTTAAAAGAGAGTTCATTTCCCAGAGGGAATAACTTTTCAAAATTTTGGGAATATTAATGTGTTGTGTGTTAGTTGTGGGAATCCTGATCGAGCGGTCTGAGCTCGAGCCATGGCCGCTTCATGCAACAGAAACTAGAGATCTGAGCGCCGGCCTGATGGGTCACTTGGCTCATATGCAGACTGTACCTTCATTTACCTTACCTTTTTTGACTTTTTACCTTCTCACACTGTCGTATGCGGAAACGCCGAAGAGCCGTCACACTAACATTTTTCAAAGAGGTCACCATCATTACTTGATTATTAAATCATATTCTATGCTAATTTCAGGCGGAAATTCCATGTTTCATTTCATGTCTCTGATATGGAATTTACATTTAGTTATCAGACTGCGAGGCAATGATGAGGAAGAAGGTCCAGTTGACGTCTTAAGAAATGGTTGATCCACGCTATTTTGTCAATAACATCCGAGTGAAACCCTAGTCCATACTCTACTTGGTAACAGGAGTCCACTGGACTGATGCTTTTTCTCCCTTTAGGGCTGGGAAATTGTGCTTGGTACCGCTGTTCCATTCATCCATTTTCCAAAGTTAAATTGCTACTTGCAAGTTACTCAGTCCTCGTATAGGTTCACAAAGTCGTGAAGAAACAGGACCTAAAGTTGCATTAAATTACAGTGATCGTTTTTGTCAAGGAAGCGCCGTTCTTGGCCAGTAGGCATAGCTTCACTATCGCTTAATTGCCACCGTCGTTGTACCTCTTATACGTCGACTAAGTCGTACAAACGCAGGACCTTAAGTTGCATTTAAAAGTACTCGCTTTTGTCAAGGAAGCGTGGTTATTGGCCAGCAACCGTAGCTTCAATATCACTACTTGTTCTGATTGTCAGTAGTGATATCGTTAGTTATCGTCTGAAAACTGAAAATTCAGCTGTCCGAGGGCAGCAAATAACGCCAATCATACATTCCATCGTAAATCCTGCCGTGTACCTAAAAATCATCGATAAATTATTATTATTTAATAATAATAATAATAATAATTATAATAATTATAATACTTAAAAAGTTTTCGAATTTCTTTCAACTTCCTTTACATCCGGGGTAATACAGAGGAAAGGTTTGAATAATAATCATATGAAAGTGAGCTAGGTACGGACGGCGTATCTTGCAAAAATTGGCCAATGTTTTCAAGTTTGGCCGTTCATAATCAGTCTTGATCTTGTTCAATTCGTAGTCAGGCGTAATTGTTATTATTAGCTAAATTTTGCTTTCAATGTATCCAAGCTAGCAAACCTATATATATATATGTTATTGTAAGGCTTCCGGCGAATTGAAAGTAATTTGTGACTGATCATAAATGTAGCTCTTTATGTACATATGAGAAAACGTTATAGGGAAACAACTTTGATTTCTTATCAGATCGCTCGATGATATTTACCTAACATTTTCACTTTTGTGATATTTTTTTCTACGCTAATAATTCGAACTTGCCAACTGGCAAGCTTAGTTCAAGTGAACGCTCGGTCTTTTCATTTTAGTTTTTCAGAAAGTAATTAAAAGCTCGTATAAGACCATCGCCAGTGAAGAGAATCTATTGAAACCTGTTGGGGATTTGATTATACACATCTCTCTTTTTGTAGTCATGACCAGATTTTTGTGTTAGAATTTTCCATTCGATTTTGCCATGACAATTGGCAATTCAGACCCCTTGTTCCTCTGAATTCTATAGCTAGTGCTTCTCCTCAGTTCCACTCATTCACAGGAATGAATAATGAGAATAAAATAAAGCAGGCTAATTTCAATTTAAGGGTCAGTAGTGCAGCTGAACTGAGCTCGAGTAATTTTAATATAGTTCAGCGTATCAGTGAACAACGTGGGGTTCTTGCAGCTCAAGCAAGTTGATAAACCTAACCTGTATATGATTATTAGCAGTTCACAGTTAATACAAGTTTTCTGGCACAAACAATACTGAAAGATTCATGCTTAGCGGAATTTCTCGCCCCAGACCCTTGAACACAGGTACTACTCTTACTTGTATAGTCATCCTAACTCTGAGATGCACCCATATATTTCACGAAATTCGTCGTTAATTTGTTTACCGTTTGCAGCTGGGTAGCTATATTGAAGATATCGTGAAACATGCCTGGTGCAATGCACCGATCGATCGAATTGCTCCCCTACCACTCTGGAAATTTTTTCATTTATTCCTTAGGTTACTTATGTGCGCTCGACTTAATTTTCGCAATTTCTGCGATTGATGAAAATAAACACAGAAGAATTAAAACCTGTCATGGAAAAAGTTAACGTGAAAATTAATGTCGCGCAATGTAAGACTCCACTTCATAACACCCTTTTACTGATTAGTTGTGCTTACGTTGTTGCTCTCCGGTCTCTAAAACTGTACAGCCTCGACTTGTTGAAGCGACCTTTGGGGAAATTAGCCGATCACTTCAACACTCTTTGTTTGGTTGCTTCTCTCTCTTTGAAGATAGGAATAATTTGTAGTGTACATGGATAAGGGATAAGATTGTTGACTTTAGCTGGAATAAAACTGCATTTCAAATTGCAACCTCTATGTAACGTTATAAATCGAGCTAATAGGATTTTGTGATGTAAAAGCCAAAAATGTACTTATCATAGCCAAGTTTACAGGGAAGAAAAATAATTATCGTGATTAAAATTAAAGTCGTATTACACGTATCCGAATTTACGGTGTTTCCAGTGCTGTGCAATTACACCTTCGCTAACTCCGTTTTAATTAAATAGACAAAACATATTGAATTTTTGAAAGTGAAGAAAAATGTTTATTTTTTCCTCCCTCTTCAGATGTAGACTAATTTTCTTGTGTTTAAATCTCCAACATTTATTTTAATTAAGTTAGTTGTTTTTCTAGTTGTATACATGCCAGCTGTTTTGCATCCGATTAGAATAACTAAGGCTAATTATTTTGCATGGGCATAGTGTTATTTATGGAAACCGGGAATATTATTGCTGCTGATGAGCAAACAAAGAGGTGACGGCGACGGACTGGAAACGAACAAGGTGTCATAAATTAAAATTTACATTTTTCACTTGACATTCACTCCTTAAAAGAACAAACGTATTACTGCTAAGAGCTTATTAAGTGTTCTTTGAAAGACGAAAGTAAAAGTGCAACATCTAATAAATATTGCAATTGAGAAGTAATATTTCCTTTTCATTTTCAATAAAACTGAAAACAACTCAACTGACCTCTTTAAAACTAAAATGAGGTTCCTTAAGGACGTTCGCGCCCGAAATGTTCCCACCTTGAGATCTTTTTAAAACTTGCCACGCGGAAATTCGAAGATCAACTTTTGCCAAAAAGACCAAAACATGGGGAATCACCGTGCTCGTTTTCGAAATAAGACACATTGACGACCACGCATTTTTAGAAGCTTTCGTTATTTTAAGATGATATTATCTTACAACCATCAGCAGCAGAAGAAACTACATTAGTGAAATGTAGATCAGGTAAACGTATTCAATTCAACGTAATTAAGTCCATAAAGTAAACTTTTGCACCTGATGTCTTTCCTTGAGGTAGAATAGGCCTTGAAAAAGAACACATTTCAGCTTGTCCAACATTCGAAGTAAACTTCGGTTGCAAGAGAGCAGAAAAGGCGAAATATTTGCGTACAGATTTTTCTTTTTCTTTTTTTTTTTTAAAGGGAGAAAATGACGGAAAAAAGTAACGGCTATGAAGGGAAAGAGGGGGTCACCAAAGAGTAAACTGCAGGTGAAGTTAACGCAACCGGTATCAAGCGATATAGTTGCTTATATTTCTTCCTTGGCGCGCGCGCTTGATGTATGACGTGGCGCGACCTCTCAGCATGAATTAGAGCACAGTAAAGATGTATCCTGTCCTCTGCTCATATTAAAATTCTTTAATACAAATTTTTATGTCGATCGCAGCAGCCTACTATTCTAATTTAGCGATTTATTTCGTTTTTTTTTTTTTTTTTCTGTTTTCTGAGGGTCTTTTAATGTGTTATTGCTTTAACTGCTGCCTGTCTTTTAGTTTCCAGGTAACGTACCTTTTCCAGACTTGCTGGTGCAAAGGGCCTATTCTTCTGTGTTATGCTTGCTTAACGCTGTAATTTAACAATTGCTAAGTTATTTTTCAACACAAAGGACGAAGCAACAAAAGATAATGCTGGTTACAAATAAGACAAAAAGGACCTTTAAAGTCAAATGAGCTTGAATCTATTTAAAACAAACCAGGCATCAAATTGACCATGCTGAAAATGCATTTGTAATTTTATTCTGTTCTTAGATGTAAAAGTTTACCGCTACCATTGAAACTTGTATGTATTAACGTTCGTGCTTTGAGGTAAGTGGAGTTTAGTACATGTCTTTTTTTATGATAACTGAAGCGAGGGTTAGAAGTACACAAAGTGGATAGTATGATAATTAATTGAAAAATCATTCCCTGCATATTTTGAGGGCGACCTTGACAAACAGCTTGAACTCATAAAGTGTTCGAGAAGCAAAAAGGAATTTATTTTACATCGATGAACAGTCTCAGCAGCTAAACATCGAGTTGTATTGCGCTAAGTCTTTACAGTCTACTGGTTAATAACGCTGTAAACAAATTAACACTTAAGATTGGATTCGCCATTGTGGAAGTCAATGCTCCTCAGTGTAGTTATTGACCAATATGGAGGGCCGGTATTTCTTCAATTTCAACGCCAACAGCAAATGTAACTATTATATGCCACTTAAGATTACTGATTATGGCAGGAGGATTAGTCAGGGAGGGGGCACTCTCGTGCACGTTATGCTGTGTATCGCGGCAAGTTTAATTCTCGACTTGTTTGAATTGTTATAAAACAGGAACTGATCCACCTTTGGCGAGTTAGTACTTTGAGATTTCATGATCAGCGTCCTCGTTATTCTCAAAACGTAGAAAGGTAGCCGTCTTTCGAGTTTTTGGCGCTATAGATTGGAAGGTCAAGCCTGGTTCGATCACACCCCGCCAGCATTAACCCCCAAGTCCGCCAAAGGCTACTAGCATCAATGAACATCACAGAACAGTAAGAAAAACAAAACGTGACAAAACTTCTGTGAGGCAGCTTGCTACGGAGTGGTGTTCCATCCTTTAAATTAAAGCAGTAATAGACCTTGTTCATCTCGAAGAAGCCGCAAGTAACGCCGGTCAAAGACTTCGATCCAGCGCTGCTGACCTACTCATCTTGAGAACAGGAACAACTTTACTTCTTTCTTGAGACCGGCCAGCCAGAAAATAAATTTTCAAGACCATGCGCTCGATAACTTTTTTTGTTTGTTTGTTTGTTCGTTTATTTTGTTTTGTCTTTGTTTTGTGTGTGTGTTTGTTTTGCTCTTTTTTCGTTCAGGCTTGTCACGGTTTCCTACATTCCATCTGGAGGACTGAATGGATATCGATTGAGGCGTGACTCGAGCAAACAATTTTGTTTTCCAGAAACGCCGAGCTGTTCAGGACCAGTCAATAATTTTTAGCACTTACAGTTTGTGGCTGAAGTAAAACAAAGAAAATAAATAACAACAAAATAATTTTTCCCTATATTTATTTCTTAGACATGGATTCTGGATTCTGGATTCTGAATTCTGGTTTCCGGTTCCGGATTCCGGTTTCCGGATTCAGTGTTTTAGGGTTGCCTTTAATGATGTACGAGCATGTTAATCTTGAATAATCTGAAATTTCGGAGAGTTTGAAAATATCATATCATATCTGTGACGATTCCAAGGTGGAGGTCTGTTACATGTACATGTAAATGGCTCATGCACGATTTTTCACATGTTATGATTCAGCTGCCAATAGGTTCTGTAAATTAATATTGATAGTCATCTGTTGGTGTGTAACGATCTACACCAATATTTCAACCTAGTAATGTACAGTGTCTATTTTTTTAATTAACCAAATTATGCTGTTTTCAGTTGACCAATACTACTAAATTGTAATGTGATGTTGAAGTGCACAAATTTACAGACATGCCTACTGTCATCTTGTCAAATATATGAACTGGCCAGACAGTCTAGATTGCAAAATGTTCTGCAAGTTTGCATTATTAGGTGAGACATTTCTTAAACAGTATTTTGTAATTATTGATTTCTCAGTCATAATTTTTTCTCCAAGAAAAGATTTATACCCACCATGGAGGTTTTTTCTTT
The DNA here is from genome assembly GCF_964199315.1 of Orbicella franksi. NCBI lineage: Eukaryota > Metazoa > Cnidaria > Anthozoa > Scleractinia > Merulinidae > Orbicella > Orbicella franksi. Next base: position 34,172,878 of record NC_138146.1, read on the forward strand.
AAGAGCTCTTGTCAGTACCGTAGTACCTGTCTTTATTTCCTCTCAAAACAAACTCCGAAAACTCCCAACTCACAATGGGCTCAAGCTCAAAAGGCACACATCGACCGCACTGCCTCGGTCGATGAACAAAGTCACAGCAACTTGAATAAAACTCTTCGCTTCCATCAAAGGCATACGTGTATGAATGTATAAGTGTGAGTGAGGTTTTCTGAAAATTACAAAAAGGTATTAAGTTCCAAATGTTTCTTTGAATAGCAAAGGCGAAATGTTAACTTACCGAATTGTTTGCTTCGAGCTAAACGAACGGCACAATAACAACTTTCTGACAAACTCCTGTGATTCAAAACACTCGCTTACTTGAACACATGGCGACTACAGTCCAATGGTCACGTCACTTGACCGACAAAAATCTCCCAAGGGGAGTCGGGAGTGACAGCTCTCTCCTCCTGATACTTTGGAATTTCTAAAGTCTGGCCATAAATGGGTGTTGGGTGTGAGTATCTTCTGAACTGCACATTGGTAGGTAGGTAGGTAAAACTTTATTTATGCAGGGTGGCCCATTCAGCACAGTGGCTGGTATCCAGAGGGGCCCTGCTAAATACAATTTCTAAAAATATAAAATGTCTAATAGTTTAAAATAGTTATAAAAATAGAGTTAAAAAAAAACTAATGTCTAGTAGTTGAAATAGTTATATAAAAAGAGTTTAAAAAATTGAAACGAGTTACAAGCATGAACTGGTAGGGAAAAAAATAGATATCATAAATTAGATGCTATAAATAAAATGGGCTTTAACAAGATTTTTAAAAGAGGAGAGTGATACAGCTTGTTGGATTTTACAAGGTAGTGAATTAAAAAGAGCTGTGCCAGAAAATCTAAAAGTACGTTTGCCAATGCTAAGTTTGGGTTTGGGTAGATGGAGGTCAGCCTTCCTTCGAGTGTTGTAACCATGTACATTGTAGTTCCTAATGAAATAGTTACTTAAATACTGAGGAACTAAGTTATGCAAACATTTAAAAACTAAAACACATTTGTGGATTTTACGGTTTGTTTCTAAGTCAGTCCACCCTAAAACATTAAAAGTATCTCTAGAAGAGTCACGCTTGAGAATGATACGGGCAGCACGGTTTTGCAACCGCTGCAGACTTTTGCTGGAGCCAACAGACAGTTCACCCCAAGCAGTGTCAGTATAACTTAAGATTGGCTCAATAAGGGTATTGTAGACACACTTCGCTGCTTTAAGAGTGAGGCAAGATCGTATGCGTGCTAGAAGTCCTAGACGCTTATTAACTTTTTTACAAGTAGTGTCTATATGCTCTTTCCAGTGAAGCTGTTCATCGAGCATAGTCCCAAGGTAAGTGAACTTCGTCACTCTCTCTATGTCCTTGCTTTGAATCTGCAGGACAAAGTCTGAGGTGGTTTGCAGCAGTTGTCTTGTTCCAAAGAGTAACCCTTTGGTTTTGCTCTGGTTTAGTATTAGCTTACTGTTCACCAACCACTGCTCAACACGGTTGAGGTCTTCTTGTAAATTTTCCCTGATGTTGCTAACCTCAGATCCAGAATAATAGATAACAGTGTCATCCGCATACATGCTAATCGACGAGTGCAGTAAACATTGAGGCAAATCGTTTATGTGTATCACAAATAATAGAGGCCCCAACAAGGAACCCTGAGGAACACCGAAGTCGAGAGGAAGGCTGGATGATAACTCCTTTCCATATTGAACTCGCTGCGAGCGGGTGGTGAGATAGTTTGTGAACCAGCCGAGACTGTGCCCTCTAACTCCATAGTGCTCTAGCTTGTGGAGGAGACATTTGTGGTCAACAAGATCGAAAGCCTTTTTTTAAGTCAATAAAGGCAGCGCCAGTCAACTGTTGTTTGTCCATGTGTTCTAATATATGATCAACCAAGTGGACAACCGCGGTTTCGGTAGAATGCTTCTTACGGAAGCCGGATTGATATACCGATAGAACTTTGTTAACCTCAAAAAATGCTGACAGTTGAACTTGGACCGCACGTTCCATGACCTTGGAAACGAGGGGGAGAACTGAAATCGGACGATAGTTGTTCTCGTCATCCTTTTTTCCTGCCTTAAAAATGGGAGTTACTTTAGCCTCCTTCCACCGAGATGGGATTTCGCCAGACCAAATTGTGAGGTTTATGAGATAAGTGATTGGCTTGGCTATTACAGAGGATGCGTCTTTGAGGAGTTTTGCGGGGATTTTGTCAAGCCCGGTAGCTTTGGATGATTTTTGCTTTGACAGCTCATGGCGCACGAAACTGGCGCTAACTTCTTGCAGAGTAAAGTCATTGTTAACTCTCGGAGCTAAAATTCTTGGCAAGGTATGGTCTTTGAAGACGCTGCATAGATTCTTTGCAATTGATGAAAAGAACTTGTTAAAGTTCGTTGCCGACATTGTTTCTGATCCTCCGGACGCAGATTTCTTTTGTTAAGGTAAGATCTTGTTTAGTGTTCGCCACATTTCTTTAGAGCTTTGATCATTTGAGAGCTGGCTGGAGTAATAACAACATTTTTCTTACGCATTTTTGTGTTCACAGCATTACGTAATCTTTTGTAGTTGCTCCAGTGAAGCTCTTTGTTTGTTGACATCGCTTTTTTGTGTTGATGATCACGCTGGTGCATGAGGTCTTTTATTTCTGGCGTTAGCCATGGCACGGATCTTCCGCGGACACGGCGCGTGACAACGGGCGCGTGTTCATCGGCCGCTGTGAGAAATAGGTCTTTGAATGACTGCCACGCATCATTAGGAGTTTGGTCAAGTTCTAAGATATCCCATGGGATGCTGTTTAGATCCTCGCAAAACAAAGCGGGGTCGTAATGTTTATAATTCCTGGCCTCAACAATCCTTGGCGGTGGAAGCGGAATTCTGTGAAGTTTCCTAATTCCAAAAATGGCCGAGTGATCGGAAAAACCGATCGGTAATACTCCAGATACATAAAGTTCAGGCTTTGAAGTAAAAAATAAATCAATAAGAGTTCTAGAATTTTGAGTAATCCTGGTAGGGTCGGTAATGAGCTGCTTCAAGTTGAATAAATTTGCAATGCGTTGGAAATTTTTTGTCGCCGCATTTGGTGAAGTATAATCAAAATTGAAATCACCAAGTAGAACAGTTTCGAGACTTTCATTTACGTGGCTATTTAACATTTCCTCCAAGCTGTCCGTAAATGTCGAAGCGTCGAGGATTGGTGGTCTGTAAATAGCCCCAAACAGGATTTTTTTACTGTTCGGTTGTGATAACTCAAACCAAAGAGCTTCGATATTGTCGGCGGGAGTATCGAGGCGATTGAAACTCAAATTATCTGCTATGTAAACAGCTATACCACCCCCATGGCGGTCTCTGTCTCTTCTCATTAGAGAAAGCTCTACATCCGAGAAAGAGTCGTCCAGCCAAGTTTCATTAAGGGACAGGACGTGAGGTTTGTACTTGTCACAAAACAGCCGCAACTCGTCCATCTTATTCCTCAGACTACAGATGTTGATGTGAAATTCCCGGAGACCTTTCGCTTCGAAAGGCAGTGATGTTGCAGGCCCTGGATTTGAAGACACATCGTTAGCCAGGAGTACTAGGTTTGCAGCTAGTGATATTCAGAAGTTTCGCGGCAAGGACTAGTTTCGACGTCGGCGCCATTTTAGAACATGATTTGGAGCTTGACTTCGTTTCGGATGGTGCAGAGTCGATTTTAGGTCGGTTTAGGTCCTGGGATGTCGATAGAATCTGTAGCCTATCATGCATAGGTAGTTTGGAAGCATTATTGAAGAACTGGACAGCGATTAAACCAACTAAGAGATAGATTATTAGGGAGCGAGAGAAACGTGACCAGCTCGCCATTATGTGGCGAATCATCCATTTCAGATTTAGAAAGCAAGAACATCAGTATTCATCCTGACAAAGTCTGATTTTCTTTTGAAAGCTGAACTCATATACAGTTGTACAGTTATATGTACAACCAAACAGCCTGGATGGCCCTTTGACTGGGACTGTGCACATTGTTGTAACCCTCAATGTTCCAGTTTCTTGTTTAAAGCAAATTACATTTGCTCTCGAAAGCAAGTCGCCAAGTTCATAACAGTTATAGAAGTTTGCCTTGTGTCTCAGGGCAGAGACTGCCACTGTGAAAGTTTGGGTACCATCACCCTAGCATTTGATTCACTACTGACACTCAGTAAACAACTAACAATGAAGTACACTGTATATCAATGAAAGGAATGTCATATGTTTTTGTGCAAAGATTGTAAGAAATTACAATTGACGTCTTTATATGAATAACAGTGGTGTTCAAGTAGCAGCTACAGTACGATTACATGCCTGTTCCTGTCAGTCAATATAAGAACAGTTTACACGTGGGCAGCCTGGATTAAAACATCAAAGACTTTCAAAGCAACCATGGCCTGGTGAGATATTTCTAAGGAAATTTAAATTTAAGGTCCTTATGATTGCTTATAGGCATTGATTTTTATTGCAAACAATGTCTTACCGAGTGTATATTTCTTGTGTTCTAATTGTTGTAGAACACAGAGACCACTGTTATGAAAGAGATATTAATGTGTGAAAAGTTCTATAAACAAATGCATCCGGAAACAAATTAATTCATCATAGATGCAGCTTCTGAGAGATCCCCCAATATTAATGGAACATACACTGTACATAGATGTAAACGAGTTCAATAATTTATTACTTAAGATCTAGATTGTAATGCTTTGTTTGGTTTCTCTGTATTTACAGACAACTTAATGGGATTATACTTTCTGCACTAAGTTCATTAAACAAATTAAACTGACTTGGAAGTTGAGTTCTGCAACCCATCCTGTGTGTAATAATATCATAGCTGCAACACTGTGACAGATTCAATGTATTACATATACACACATATACTAACTAATTATTTAAATTGCCTGTTAAATTAATCAGTTTTTCTTAGAGATAATTTACTCGTGGTTTATTTGAATAATTGCTTTTTTGGCTTTGAAGTGATATTTGTTGTGCTTGGTTTACGGTGCTTTTAAATCAATTCTGTGATAATCTGCAATGAGCATGGCATAAACTAACATTTTTCCAACACGAAATGGAGAACTGGGTCTTGACCAAAGTTGCAGGATTAGTTTTTTTGTAGAAAGAAAGGGTTGAGCAATTTGTGACATTCTAGACAGCCTTGCCATTCGCAACGTCCAATAAGGTTAATTTGTTCCCTAGTGTTGTACAAATAGTGTACTCTAATTTTTAAATTATTATTTTCAATCTGTTGTTTAAATGATTGCCTTATAACCCCACGTCCGGCTTTGGTGCATGTAGGATATTGATGTATTCTCTATCCATTTTGCTATAAGTTATCTTTAACTGATGTGACAATCAAAACATATCTTGGATATGTTAGGCTCTTCTGACAAATGTATCTATGCCTCATAACCTTTGAGTGCATTTGGTTGTGTAGTGCAGACAAAATACATCTACATAATATAACTTACTCATAGTTTACTTATAATTCTTGGTATGATTAAATCATAGCAAAATTAATTAATGGAACCCAATAACAGCTCCTGTAGTCCACAGTCTCAGTCAAGAAAAAGAACAAATCACATTGAAATTGAATAACAAAATTATTATTAGAAGCCTATGCAAGTATTCATGATCAGCAAAAAAAATATCATATTTCCGGTTCATGCCAGAGTGATTTTGCTTATTGCAAACCCTTCCAGCAGGAGGAGACTCCATACGCAAGTGAAGATGGCTAACTGTTTCTTTGGAGATCAAGTTAGAAAACAAAACTTTCTAACTTTTCACATGTGTATACTATTTTGGTATTTTTGCGAGATTTCATTTGGTAGAGATTTAGGGACTGAGTATATTGTAACCACTGAATTTCAGTCATACCCCACAACAACAAAAAATGTGTAAACTTCTTTTGTGTGGGAGTCCCCATGTTAACTAAGAAAGAATATAATGATTAATAATGTCTTGTCTTACTGAATAACGTAGGGAAGAACAAGAAATGCCACCAAATCGCATAGAAGACAGTTCTGTTTTGTGATCAAGAATTTTGGTGGCTTCCCAGAAATCCTTGAAATCACGGCTCTATTTTCATCACACACCATCTTACACCTCGATCTGCTGATGTAATCGTAGTTCCGGCTGAAACTATTAAGGCGGGGGTACACATGAATTTAAGTGAAAATTTAGGTTTAAAGAGGGATTAAAAGGAAAAAAAGGGGTTTGGAACACCACCAGACAGTTGATTGCCTCCAAAAGGGCACACCGGGTTGGTGGGCAACTGTTTGGTGTACGTCTACCAATTTCTAACTTCAAATTCTAATTTTAAAACAACAACAAATCTTCAAAATTTCCTATTTCCATAAATTTTACTAATCCTTTGAGAAAAACTATTTATCCCCAAATATAACCAAAAATCACCAAAAATTTGCAAAACAGCCCAAAACGTAGCTACGTGAAATGAGCAGAGAGATTTTTCACTGCTTGAAACGTGAACGAGATATTTGCATTCAAACCATAATATCCAGCAAAAATACGGCCTTCAGTTAACCCCCGCCTTAAATCGTTCGCAATTTACCTCACATACATGTCAAATTATTTTCATTAGTAAGAACATTCCAAAAAAGTAACTGAGGAGCTCCGCTTTTAGGCCTAGCTAAATCTATATATTAAGCTTTCTTCTGATATATAGAAGGTCGTGTAGAGGGGTCTCTGGCACGGTTCACGAACCGAAAAAATAGCGAATCACGGATATCAAAATTTCATTTTCCCGAATCACGAAAATAAGCAAGTAATGTGCTCTTCTTAATAACCTGCTCTTATTAAAGGGGTTCTTTAAATAAGAAAATGACTGACTGAGCTTTTATTCCTGCAACGCCGAGCCACGGCTGTGACTAAAAGTGGGTCCAGGGACATGGGGACTGGGACGTAGGACGTCGGACTTGGAGATCTGGGACGCGAGGGCGTGGGGACTCGAGGACTCGGGGATGCGGGGCCGCGGGGACAAGGGACGCGGGACGCGCGGGGACTCGAGCACGTGGGACGAAGGGACTCGATGACGTGATAAAACACACAACAACTGATTTTTGCGCTGAATTTGTAGAATACAATTTTCGGTGATAAGCAGAAAGGTATTATATCCTGGAGAATTGTCAGCCGACCCCCAGCTGATTATTTCCGGCGTCCAATGTTCGACAAGTTCGGTCTGATAAGTTTGCTTGCCTATTTTACTGTAAGAGCTCTGAATACAGAATAGTTTTAACGCAGGGGGTCTTAAACCTAACGAATTTATTATTTTACGTTCACAAGCCATTGCAAATGACTCGCTTTCTACCTAGTTGTATGAGTTTATCATTACTTTTAATTATCACTCAACAGAAATCGCATTTCAAACGTTTGTTCCATCCGATGCGTAGGCAATCAGGAACAGACGATTTGAGCTTCTTTACTGAACAGGAATCGTGAAAACTTCGCTTCATTTTCCAACTCTTTGTATGCTTCAGAACGTAAGAGATGTCACGAAAGTTTAGTTGACCAAGGGCACATATTTCAGGGAGACATTCGAGATATTTATTTCGGTACGATCCCAGCGGCCCTCGTGACAAGTATTTATGTTGTGTAGCTTGGAACAGTCAATCCCACCTTTGCGAGTTCACTTTTAGTTCATAGGATGTGGTTGAAAGAATCGAATCACTATACAAGTGTGAGTAAACATTGTTTAACAATTATTCCATGAGCACGGGGTCAGCACGTGTTGAACATGAAATGATTGATAGCCATAATTATGGAAAAGTACGGAAGATCGTGCGATTTCTGAGAAAAAAGAGTCGCGGGGGCACATGTTTACCGACATCGAGATATTAGACCAGTGTTGTTGTGCAAAGAACATCCAGGTAACTCCTAGCAAGGTGTGTTGCTTAACGAAGTGTACGTTTTCACCCCACTAACTGTCTGCCTGTTGTGCGAAGACACCGCTACGTGATTTCTAAGACCCTATTTGAAAGGACGGCAAAATAAATATACAATGCAATAGGATACTTTAATTAGACGTCACTTGGCAGTGAAACGTCAAACTGTCTGGGTAAAGCCATCGCTTGATATGTAAACGAGAAATATTCGCAAGGTTCGAAAACACAACATGCTGATGCCCTTCTGTTTGATACGCTAATTCACTGGTGGGATGAAACTTCGTTTCCGGTCTCCTGTACCCCCGGAATTGCTTCAGTGACAAGACCATGCACCGAATCATGCATCGCAGCTTTTTCCGCTTTGTGTGTAAGCGGTTATTTTTAGCTACCAGTGACGTGGTGGTCTGTCAACCAATCAAAGTTGATCAAAAAAATCCAAACAGGTTTGTAAACTGGATATTACAAGATCCAAATGTATTTGGGAGTTGTCTGCTCATCTTGATACACTGAGCCATAGCTCGTAAGCAACGAAGGAATCGAGGAACCTCAAGCATGGGTCGCTTTTTGCTGACAGTCGCTGTTTTTCTTGTGCTGGTAGCAGCAGGTGAGTAGTAATATTGTCAGGAGTCCTCAGTTGAGTCACTAGTCGTTTTCATAGAAGTCTAGTCGAAGTTTGCTTGGATGAGGAAGAGCTCCTCAAGAACAGCTTTCTTCTCGCAATGCCTTAGTTATTCCAGCTATAACCTTCATCACATGAAATATTAGTGCTGCAATCCGGCCAGAAATTAATCATTTAACGTTCACAATCCAATGCAAATGACTCGCTTTCTACAAAGTTGTAGGAGTTTATCATTACTTTTAATTATCAGTCAAGAGAATTCGTATTATTCAAACGTTTGTTCCATCCCATGCAAAGGCAATCAAGAGCAGACGGTTTGAGCTTCTTTACTAAACAGGAATCATGAAACTTCGCCCCATTTTCCTAATCTTAATACGCTTTAGAAAGAAAGAAAGTTTTGTTGAGCACTGAAGTGCATGTATTTGAGGGAAACATTCGAGATATTTATTTCGGTACGATTCAGCAGCCTTCGTGACGAGTATTTATGTTGTGTGGAATAGTCAATTCGCCTTTGTAAGTTCACTTTTAGTTTACAGAATGTGGTCGAAAGAATCGAATCGATATACCAGTGTGAGAAAACGATATTTAGGACTGTTTTATTCCATGTGCGCACTTGTTGAAGGTGAAATGATTGATAGCCAACGAGGAGTTGATTTGGCCGTAATCATCTTATAATCACGCGATTTCTGAGAAAAAAAGAGCCTATCACGAGGGGGCAGATGTTCATTGAAGGACATCGTTACTTGTTTGTGGATTTGTTCGGCATGAATTCGACGAGATAGCCTAAGGAGGGCGCAATAATCCATCTAGACAGCACTATAATCCTGTGACACATCAGTGGTTTAGAGAATCAAAGATTCAAGTTGAGATGCTATCACCGAACCCAACAGACCAGTTATTTCAAGCTGTTATGCAAGAAAATGTGATAAAATGGCAAGTTCTTGGTAGAAAAGCCCAGGAATAGGTCCGGCAACCTTCCGAGAAACAACACTTCGACCGTGACTCCTTTTCTCAGAAATCGCTTGATTTTCAGTACTTTTGTGTCTTAGTTACCAAATATGGATACGCTGTAATGCATACCTTCCTTCTGTGGTCCATACGAAAATAACTTGCAATATGTAGAATTTAACATAGTTAGTAAAATCAGAAAATTATTTGCCTCACTTTGCTTCTTTTAATTTTCTGTCCAGTGTCATAAAAAATGACATGCCCCAAGCTATATGCGATTTGTGCCAATCAGTTCAAGTTTCAAAAGGTCGAGTGCAAAACAACATGCGAAATGAATTTCTATTGTAAATACAAGTTTTCCTTTTTCCGTTTTCTGTTTCTTTAGCTCTTCCTTGCCATCCAGATGTCAATTTTGTTTCGTGATTTGCAGTCGGCGATCCCTCTCTACTGGCATTCTCTTTTCCTCTCAGCGTAACTGAAATCTGTTTGCATTCTGTGGAATGAAAATCCGCAGAATAAAAGTTTCCAACCTTCCAGAATCTTTCAAGGAAGGAGCTGATTTTATACTGACGGTGAACTTGGGCCGCCCGCAGAGGTCTCGTTCTGCCACGTACAAAACAAAATAAATCAAATGAACCTAGGCCGATAGACACTTGGACGTGAATCAGAGAGGAATAAATCAAGAATAAAGCTAAGAATATTAAAGGAATAAAGATTGTAATAAACACTCTTAAAGTGTCAACGTGTTTTGAATGCGTTTTCTTGTTTCTCCTCTTCTTGATCAGTGACGGCTTTGAAGTGTTATGTATGCAGTGGCACTGAAGATGACTGTAAAAAGAGCACTCTGGAAGGCGACAAGGGCAAGTATTTGACGGACTGCGGTGCGGGAAGTGACAAATGTATGAGGAGCTTTCTCAAGAAGGATAGCGCGACCTTGGTGGCGAACTCTTGTGCCAACGAGCTGGGCTGTAATCGGGCGATAATCGGCTGTGGTGAGTATAGCGGCGTGACTTGCAAGGTTAGCTGCTGTGACGAGGACGAATGCAACGTGGGCTCACATGTCTCCTTCAACGTCATCCTGTTAACCACATGCTCTGCCCTGGGCCTGGCACTACTCATATAAGCCGCGAACCAAGCCTTTTTGCTGTTTGCTGTATTCACTGCCTTATTGATTACATAGACTCAATGCACTTCTTAGATGTTGTACCAGAACTGCATTTCGTTCAGGAAAAGATTTCAGTCCAGAAAAGTTGTCAATCAAAAACTTCTTGCAGATTTTCCTTCATTTCACTTTGTAAGCTTTTTACAGTTTCGTTTAACTTTTTTTTCCATTGTTGTATTTTAATGAGCGTTTTCACTTAAAGACGATGGGTTATACATGAAGTTTTTACCGTGTCTAAAGAATGATTTAAGAATAAAGATTATAGATTATAGAAAGATTGACTGACCGGAGTCGGTTAACGACTTTATCTTACCCTGCATCCCCGGAATCGCTTCAGTAACAAGACTATGCACCGAATCATGCATCGGAGCAGGAGGAGCTTTTTCCGCTTTGTGTGTAAGCGGTTATTTTTAGCTACCAGTGACGTAGTGGTCTGTCAACCAATCAAAGTTGATCAAAAGAATCCAAACAGGTTTGTAAACTGGATATTACAAGATGTGAATGTATTTGGGAGTTGTCTGCTCATCTTGACAAACTGAACCATAGCTCGTAAGCAGTCGCTGACAGTCGCTGTTTTTCTTGTGTTGGTAGCAGCAGGTGAGTAGTAATATTGTCAGGAGTCCTCAGTTGAGTCGGCACTAGTCGTGTTCAAAGAAGTCTAGTCGAAGTTTGCTTGGATGAGGAAGAGCTCCTCAAGAACAGCTTTCTGCTCGCAATGCCTCAGTTATTCCAGCTATAACCTTCATCACATGAAATGTTAGTGCTGCAATCCGGCCACAAATTAATTATTTAACGTTCACAAGCCAATGCAAATGACTCGCTTTCTACAAAATTGTAGGAGTTTACCATTACTTTTAAATATCAGTCAAGAGAATTCGCATTATTCAAACGTTTGTTCCATCCGATGCGAAGGCAATCAAGAGCAGACAGTTTGAGCCTCTTTACTAAACAGGAATCATGAAAACTTCGCCTTATTTTCCTAATCTTTATACGCATTAGAACGAAAGTGGTGTCAACGGTAGTTTTGTTGAGCACTGAAGTGCATGTATTTGAGGGAAACATTCGAGATATTTATTTCGGTACGATTCCAGCAGCCCTCGTGACGAGTATTTATGTTGTGTGGAATAGTCAATCCGGCCTTTGAAAGTTCACTTTTAGTTTACAGAATGTGGTTTAAAGAATCGAATCAATATACCAGTGTGAGCAAACGATGTTTCGCAATTATTCCATGAGCACAGCGTCAGCACGTGTTCAAGCTGAAATGATTGATAGCCAAAAAGGAATTGACTTGGCTATATCATCTTGTAATTACGGAAAAGTATAGAAGCCTTCCAGATCACGCGATTTCAGAGAAAAAAAGAGCCTGTCATGGAGGCACATGTTCATAGAAGAACGTCGTTACTTGCTTGTTCATTTTTCGCCATCAATTCGACGAGAAAGTGTAAGGAAGGCGCAATAATCCATCTAAACAGCACTATAATCTTGTGACACATCAGCGGTTTAGAGAATCGAAGATTCAAGTTGAGATGCTACCACCGAACCCAACAGATCACCAATTCCAAGCTGTAATGCAAGAAAATGTGATAAAATGGTAAGTTCCTGGTAGATAAGCCCAGAAATAGGTCCGGCAACTTTCCGAGAAGCACAAATAGCAAAACAATACTTCGACTTTGACTCTTTTTCTGAGAAATCACGTGATTTTCAGTACTTTTGTGAGTTAGTTACCAAATATGGACATTCTGTAATGCAAGTCTGTCTTCGGTGGACCATATCAGTTCAGGTTTCAAAGGGGCCGAGTGTAAAACAACATGCGGAATGAATTTCTACTGTAAATACAAGTTTTCCTTATTCCGTTTTCTATTTTTTTAGCCCTTCCTTGCCATCCAGAGGTCTTTTTTGTTTGTGATTTACAGTGCGATCCCTCTCTACTGGCACTTTCTTTTCCTCTAAGCGTAACTGAAATCTGTTTGTATTCTCTGGATGAAAATCCGCAGAATGAAAGTTTTCGACCTTTCAGAATCTTTCTAGCAAGGAGCTGATTTTATACTCACGGTGAACTTGGGCCGCCCGCAGAGGTCTCATTCTGCCACATACAAAACAAACTAAATCAAATGAACCTGGCTCGACCCTAGGCCGATAGACACTTAAACGTAAATCAGAGAGGAATAATTAAGAAACAGAAAACATGTTCCGTGTTTGTATCGAATTTTACTATAAATCTACTAGCGTTCTATCACGATTGCCGTTCTCTGATTGGCTACGCTACTCACTATCTATTCTGTGATAGATAGTATGTAGCGTAGCAGTGTGCCCTTGTTAACAAAATGACGGCCGCTTCTTGGCGTTTACGAATTGTCTGTGAACAGGATTTAGGTAAAGTTTTGACCGACTAGTAGACTTATGCTAAAACAATTAGATTATTCGCTCTCGATTTCTATGCGTGATACTGCTATCACGCGATAGAAATCTCGAGCTCATAATCTAATTGTTTAATTGTGGGCTGTAATACGGCGATAATCGGCTGTGGTGAGTATAACGGCGTGACTTGCAAGGTTAGCTGCTGTGACGAGGGCGAATGCAACGTGGGCTCACATGTCTCCTTCAACGTCATCCTGTTGACTGCATGCTTTGCCCTGGGTCTGGCACCACAGGTGTAAGCCACGGACCAAGCCTCTTTGCTGTTTGGCGTATTCACTGCCTTATTGATTACATAGACTCAATGCAACTCTTAGATGTTGTACCAGAACTGCATTTTGTTCAGGAAAAAAATTTCAGTCCAGGAAAGTTGTTTCATTAAACTTTTTTTTTAACTGTTGCATTTTAATGAGCGTTTTCAATGAAAGACGAAAGGCTATGCGCATTTCCTAGGGTTCTGGTTTTAAGAGATTTAAATCAACTGAATTTTTTGAGGACTAATCATATATTTGTAAAACCTGATGAATTTTTTACCGTGTCGAAAGAATGATCTAAGATTAAAGATTACAGATTAAAGAAAGATTGACTGACCGGAGTTCATTAATTACTTATTAAGCGATAGTGAGGTCTTCACTGGAAAATCCAGTCAAACCGAGACCTTGCCTTATTGTCGGAGCGATAGCGATGTCAATACGGCAAGGCCGAGGTTTAAGATTCTCCCGTAAAGACCGAACGTTCGAGGTAAATAAGTTGTTTATGACATGACTTTTTGCTTTGTTTCTGCAGGGAGAATAATGCCCTAGAACAAGAGACTAGAATTAGCCTAGAATTAGCCAATCAGGGAAGCTTTATATCGGCTGCAAACACAAGCCATACAATAAGAGCAGTTAATGAGTTTTCAGTCCATCCATGGTTACCGTTCAACACTGACAGTACCCACCAATACACGGAGATGGAGAGAGGCGCGTTTTTGCCGAATAACAATACACCATGACCCTAACTAGGCCTCGAGCACAAACCTCGCTATTTCGAGTGTAAAACGGGGTTTTCATGGTAGCCATGACAGGGGAAAACTTTTCAGAATTGTTTGGGAATTTTAATGTGCCAATTGTGGGAACCCGGGTAGGGCGGTCTGTGTTCAAGCTATGGCTGCTTCATGCAACAGAAACTAGAGATAAGTGCCGGCCTGATGGGTCACTTGGCTCGTATGCAGACTTTGCATTCATTTACCTTGCCTTTTTTAACTTTTTACTTCCTCGCACTGTCGTATACAGAAACGCCGAAGAGCCGTCACACTAACATTTTTCAGAGGTCACCATCATTACCTGATTATCAAAACAAATTCTATGCTATGTTTAAACAGATATTCCATGTTTCTTTTCATGTCTCTGAAATGGAATTTACATTTAGTTATCAGACTGCGAGGCAATGATGAGGAAGAAGGTTCAGTTGACGTCTTAAGAAATGGTTGATCCACGCTATTTTGTCAATAACATCCGAGTGAAATCCTAGTCCATACTCTACTTGGTAACAGGAGTCCACTGGACTGATGCTTTCCCTCCCTTTAGGGCTGGAAAATTATTCTTGGTACCGCTGTTCCATTCATCCAATTTTCAAAGTTAAATTTATTTATTTATTTATTTATTTATTTATTTATTTATTTATTTATTTATGGATCCGTACAAGTAC